>NW_027637357.1:70000-165727 GCF_951216825.1 Electrona antarctica | reverse complement strand
GGACTACACACGTGCATGTAGCCCCTCTGAATGGACTACACACGTGCATGTAGCCCCTCTGAATGGACTACACACGTGCATGTAGCTCCTCTGCATGGACTACACACGTGCATGTAGCTCCTCTGCATGGACTACACACGTGCATGTAGCTCCTCTGTATGGACTACACACGTGCATGTAGCCGTCTGTATGGACTACACACGTGCATGTAGCCGTCTGTATGGACTACACACGTGCATGTAGCCGTCTGTATGGACTACACACGTGCATGTAGCCGTCTGTATGGACTACACACGTGCATGTAGCCCCTCTGTATGGACTACACACGTGCATGTAGCTCCTCTGTATGGACTACACGCGTGCATGTAGCCCCTCTGTATGGACTACAGGCGTGCATGTAGCCCTCTGTATGGACTACAGGCGTGCATGTAGCCCTCTGTATGGACTACAGGCGTGCATGTAGCCCTCTGTATGGACTACACACGTGCATGTAGCTCCTCTGTATGGACTACACGCGTGCACGTAGCCCTCTGTATGGACTACACGCGTGCATGTAGCCGTCTGTATGGACTACAGGCGTGCATGTAGCCCTCTGTATGGACTACAGGCGTGCATGTAGCCCTCTGTATGGACTACAGGCGTGCACGTAGCCCTCTGTATGGACTACACACGTGCATGTAGCCCTCTGTATGGACTACACGCGTGCATGTAGCCCTCTGTATGGACTACACGCGTGCACGTAGCCCTCTGTATGGACTACACGCGTGCACGTAGCCCCTCTGAATGGACTACACACGTGCATGTAGCTCCTCTGTATGGACTACACACGTGCATGTAGCCCCTCTGAATGGACTACACACGTGCATGTAGCTCCTCTGTATGGACTACACACGTGCATGTAGCCCCTCTGAATGGACTACACACGTGCATGTAGCTCCTCTGTATGGACTACACACGTGCATGTAGCCCCTCTGAATGGACTACACACGTGCATGTAGCTCCTCTGCATGGACTACACACGTGCATGTAGCTCCTCTGCATGGACTACACACGTGCATGTAGCTCCTCTGTATGGACTACACACGTGCATGTAGCCGTCTGTATGGACTACACACGTGCATGTAGCCGTCTGTATGGACTACACACGTGCATGTAGCCGTCTGTATGGACTACACACGTGCATGTAGCCGTCTGTATGGACTACACACGTGCATGTAGCCCCTCTGTATGGACTACACACGTGCATGTAGCTCCTCTGTATGGACTACACGCGTGCATGTAGCCCCTCTGTATGGACTACAGGCGTGCATGTAGCCCTCTGTATGGACTACAGGCGTGCATGTAGCCCTCTGTATGGACTACAGGCGTGCATGTAGCCCTCTGTATGGACTACACACGTGCATGTAGCTCCTCTGTATGGACTACACGCGTGCACGTAGCCCTCTGTATGGACTACACGCGTGCATGTAGCCGTCTGTATGGACTACAGGCGTGCATGTAGCCCTCTGTATGGACTACAGGCGTGCATGTAGCCCTCTGTATGGACTACAGGCGTGCACGTAGCCCTCTGTATGGACTACACACGTGCATGTAGCCCTCTGTATGGACTACACGCGTGCATGTAGCCCTCTGTATGGACTACACGCGTGCACGTAGCCCTCTGTATGGACTACACGCGTGCACGTAGCCCTCTGTATGGACTACACGCGTGCATGTAGCTCCTCTGTATGGACTAAAGGCGTGCATGTAGCTCCTCTGTATGGACTACAGGCGTGCATGTAGCTCCTCTGTATGGACTACAGGCGTGCACGTAGCCCTCTGTATGGACTACACACGTGCATGTAGCTCCTCTGTATGGACTACACACGTGCATGTAGCTCCTCTGTATGGACTACACACGTGCATGTAGCCCTCTGTATGGACTACACACGTGCATGTAGCTCCTCTGTATGGACTACACACGTGCATGTAGCCGTCTGTATGGACTACAGGCGTGCATGTAGCTCCTCTGTATGGACTACAGGCGTGCATGTAGCCCTCTGTATGGACTACAGGCGTGCATGTAGCCCTCTGTATGGACTACAGGCGTGCATGTAGCTCCTCTGTATGGACTACACACGTGCATGTAGCCCCTCTGTATGGACTACAGGCGTGCACGTAGCCCTCTGTATGGACTACACGCGTGCATGTAGCCCTCTGTATGGACTACACGCGTGCATGTAGCCCTCTGAATGGACTACACGCGTGCATGTAGCTCCTCTGTATGGACTACACACGTGCATGTAGCTCCTCTGTATGGACTACACACGTGCATGTAGCTCCTCTTTATGGACTACAGGCGTGCATGTAGCCCTCTGTATGGACTACACACGTGCATGTAGCTCCTCTTTATGGACTACAGGCGTGCATGTAGCCCCTCTGTATGGACTACACACGTGCATGTAGCTCCTCTGTATGGACTACACACGTGCATGTAGCCCTCTGTATGGACTACACACGTGCATGTAGCCCTCTGCATGGACTACACACGTGCATGTAGCCCTCTGTATGGACTACACACGTGCATGTAGCCCTCTGCATGGACTACACACGTGCATGTAGCCCTCTGCATGGACTACACACGTGCATGTAGCCCTCTGTATGGACTACACACGTGCATGTAGCCCTCTGTATGGACTACACACGTGCATGTAGTCCTCTGTATGGACTACACACGTGCATGTAGTCCTCTGTATGGACTACACACGTGCATGTAGCCGTCTGTATGGACTACACACGTGCATGTAGCCGTCTGTATGGACTACACACGTGCATGTAGCCGTCTGTATGGACTACACGCGTGCATGTAGCCCCTCTGTATGGACTACAGGCGTGCATGTAGCCCTCTGTATGGACTACAGGCGTGCATGTAGCCCTCTGTATGGACTACAGGCGTGCATGTAGCCCTCTGTATGGACTACACGCGTGCATGTAGCCCTCTGTATGGACTACAGGCGTGCATGTAGCCCCTCTGTATGGACTACACACGTGCATGTAGCTCCTCTGTATGGACTAAAGGCGTGCATGTAGCTCCTCTGTATGGACTACACGCGTGCATGTAGCTCCTCTGTATGGACTACACGCGTGCATGTAGCCCCTCTGTATGGACTACACGCGTGCATGTAGCCCCTCTGAATGGACTACACGCGTGCATGTAGCCCTCTGTATGGACTACAGGCGTGCATGTAGCTCCTCTGTATGGACTACAGGCGTGCATGTAGCCCTCTGTATGGACTACAGGCGTGCATGTAGCTCCTCTGTATGGACTACACGCGTGCATGTAGCCGTCTGTATGGACTACACACGTGCATGTAGCTCCTCTGTATGGACTACACGCGTGCATGTAGCCCTCTGTATGGACTACAGGCGTGCATGTAGCTCCTCTGTATGGACTACAGGCGTGCATGTAGCCCTCTGTATGGACTAAAGGCGTGCATGTAGCTCCTCTGTATGGACTACACACGTGCATGTAGCCCTCTGTATGGACTACAGGCGTGCATGTAGCTCCTCTGTATGGACTACACACGTGCATGTAGCCCTCTGTATGGACTAAAGGCGTGCATGTAGCTCCTCTGTATGGACTACACACGTGCATGTAGCTCCTCTGTATGGACTACAGGCGTGCATGTAGCCCTCTGTATGGACTACACACGTGCATGTAGCCCTCTGCATGGACTACAGGCGTGCATGTAGCTCCTCTGTATGGACTACACACGTGCATGTAGCCCTCTGTATGGACTACACACGTGCATGTAGCCCCTCTGTATGGACTACACACGTGCATGTAGCTCCTCTGTATGGACTACACACGTGCATGTAGCCCTCTGTATGGACTACACACGTGCATGTAGCCCTCTGCATGGACTACAGGCGTGCATGTAGCTCCTCTGTATGGACTACACACGTGCATGTAGCTCCTCTGTATGGACTACAGGCGTGCATGTAGCCCTCTGCATGGACTACAGGCGTGCATGTAGCTCCTCTGTATGGACTACACACGTGCATGTAGCTCCTCTGTATGGACTACAGGCGTGCACGTAGCCCTCTGTATGGACTACACACGTGCATGTAGCTCCTCTGTATGGACTACACACGTGCATGTAGCTCCTCTGTATGGACTACAGGCGTGCATGTAGCCCTCTGTATGGACTACACACGTGCATGTAGCCCTCTGCATGGACTACACACGTGCATGTAGCCCTCTGTATGGACTACACACGTGCATGTAGCTCCTCTGTATGGACTACAGGCGTGCACGTAGCTCCTCTGTATGGACTAAAGGCGTGCATGTAGCTCCTCTGTATGGACTACACACGTGCATGTAGCTCCTCTGTATGGACTACAGGCGTGCATGTAGCCCTCTGTATGGACTACACACGTGCATGTAGCCCTCTGTATGGACTACACACGTGCATGTAGCTCCTCTGTATGGACTACACACGTGCACGTAGCTCCTCTGTATGGACTACAGACATGCATGTAGCTCCTCTGTATGGACTACACACGTGCATGTAGCTCCAAACCGACCGCAGCTGAAATAGGTGAAAAATCAACTGTGACGGAACGGGCTGCGATGCGATAATTGTTTCTTAAAAAAAACAAAAAAAACACTGCCTAGCGCGAGGCCTCGCATGCGCGAGGCCCTGTGCGGCGGCACCATTCGCACTACCCAAAAAGCGGCCCTGACACACACACACACACACACACAGACATGAATGTGCAGTAGCCTACCAATGCTTGTTAGCCCTGCAGTTAACCATGTGGGTATTTTTAAACAAGGTCAGTAGTGACTTCTTAGTAGTGGCTGTCATGCTTTTAACAGAGTTAGAATCTTCTTAGTAGTGGCTGTCATGCTTTTAACAGAGTTAGAATCTTCTTAGTAGTGGCTGTCATGCTTTTAACAGAGTTAGAATCTTCTTAGTAGTGGCTGTCATGCTTTTAACAGAGTTAGAATCTTCTTAGTAGTAGCTGTCATGCTTTTAACAGAGTTAGAATCTTCTTAGTAGTGGCTGTCATGCTTTTAACAGAGTTAGAATCTTCTTAGTAGTGGCTGTCATGCTTTTAACAGAGTTAGAATCTTCTTAGTAGTGGCTGTCATGCTTTTAACAGAGTTAGAATCTTCTTAGTAGTGGCTGTCATGCTTTTAACAGAGTTAGAATCTTCTTAGTAGTGGCTGTCATGTTTTTAACAGAGTTAGAATCGTGCTAAGACACCCGACTCGGCCCGAAAAAACGCCATTTTCTTTTTCGCGCCAAATTTTAAGTCCAAGTCTGTGCTCCCCCACCTGGAAACAAAGTTAGGCGCCCCTGCTCTGTATGGACTACACGCGTGCATGTTGAACCCTAACCCTAAGCCTAACCCTAACCCTAACCCTAAGCCTAACCCTAACCGTAACCCTAACCCTAAGCCTAACCTTGAACCCTAACCCTAACCCTAAGCCACTTGAACACAGGGACATATTGGACACCAGGTCCCCAAGATGTGTGTTTTTTGGTTTGTTTTTGTTTTTTTCAGGCCAGTTTTGAAAGAAACCAGTGATACACGTCCCTTTAACCCATTTTGGACTGAGGTCGATTAAAAAAAAGGCTTCTAAATAAAATTAAAAATCTGAAAAACCCATGTTTCTATGTCAGTGGTGCTCAACCTTTTTCATGTCAAGGACCCCCAGAATTATCTCTATTGGGCCACGGACCCCCATCTCAAAATATGTAGTCCTCCTCGGGCAGTCCTCCTTGGGCAGTCCTCCTCGGGCAGTCCTCCTCGGGCAGTCCTCCTCCTCGGGCAGTCCTCCTCGGGCAGTCCTCCTCGGGCAGTCCTCCTCGGGCAGTCCTCCTCGGGTGATCAGCTTAATGTGCAACATTGTTTTCTCACTCAACAGTAAACAAACCCACATACAGTGTAAGTGTATATCTGCACATGTCTAAGATTACAATTTAATGACTTTAAAGACCTTTTTAATAGACCTACCAAATTGGCCAAATGATCAAATATTTACGTACGAAAGAGGCAAACATGTGCTAATATACAAGCACAAGCAGTGAGGCGTTGTGAGCTTGTAGTTTGGTTATTTTCATAATATTTATCTGTGGAGTCAAATAACTAAATGTAATGTCTACAAGTTAGTGTGGGGCGTCCCCAGTTCAAATATGATTATGTTGGGGGTCGCGGCCTCAAAAACTTTGGAAACCCTGGCTCTATAGGCTATGAAAAAGGCTAGAGAATGGGGGTAAAATAATTGCCAACTTTATTTTATTATAATATGTTTTATTTGTATTTTTTTGTGTACAAAAAGTTAAAGTAGCCTATGCGAAATGTATTAAGTTCAAAATGTATAAAGAATCTTTTATACTCCACAACAATAATTGTAGTGGAGTATAAAAGGTACATTAGTTGCTTCTGAGAGTGCAGTAGTGAAGTAAAAGTATATCGAAATTTCTCCATTTGTGGTCCAGCCCTATATGCAATGTATGGACTCCACATACATTTTTATCCCACAATTTTGCAACCCATTTTTTCACCCAGTGTCAATAATATCGAATGTAATCCTCGGCGCTACACTTCCTCTGCCAACCTGGGGGGGGCAGTGGACTGACCTCATGCTTCCTTCTATGCATGAGGAGTCCAAGCTGCTTCTTTTCACCTGACAGGGGGAGTTTCCCCAGCCGGACGTAGCACGTGGAAGGAACACGTTATTCCGACCAGTTCCTTTCCCCTCCATCAGGCCATGGGGAGGTAGTTTAGAGACCAGGATTACTGCATGTTTTTTGTGAGGGTACCTGCCATAGGGGACACGGGGAGAACATGCAAACTCCACACAGAAAGGCCCTTAAAAGCAATATTTTAAACATGTTTTATTAGCACACACGCACGCACGCACGCACGCAGAACCCTAACCCTAGAACAGCAACACTGTGCAGAGCACAACCCTAACCCTAGAACACGCACGCACGACAGGAAATGGGGAGAGAGATGGGGGGAAGACATGCAGTAAAGGCCGTCAGGATCGGGAGTCGAACCCGCGGCACACTGCCAGACTGGATTACCAGCCAAGGTGCCTGGACCGCTGAGCCACGGCCCAGGCATGTATTTTTGTTTCAGTGGAGGATTTACTATGTGATGTCACACAATGTGGCAGAACTGGTTTCCATGGTTTACATCATGGCTGCATACGCCTATACCTCGCAGCTGCACTACTGTCTTCATCAATTAAAATGGAGTAAAAGATGAGGACTAACCTCTCCTTCTTTAAAAACACTCTCCATCGTGTCTACTGGACTAGTATACATGTAGTATTTAAGGTCTACTGGACTAGTATACATTTAGTATTTAAGGTCTACAGGACTAGTATACATTTAGTATTTAAGGTCTACTGGACTAGTATACATTTAGTATTTAAGGTCTACTGGACTAGTATGCATTTAGTATTTAAGGTCTACTGGACTAGTATACATTTAGTATTTAAGGTCTACTGGACTAGTATACATTTAGTATTTAAGGTCTACAGGACTAGTATACATTTAGTATTTAAGGTCTACTGGACTGGTATACATTTAGTATTTAAGGTCTACAGGACTAGTATACATTTAGTATGTAAGGTCTACTGGACTAGTATACATTTAGTATGTAAGGTCTACAGGACTAGTATACATTTAGTATTTAAGGTCTACTGGACTAGTATACATTTAGTATTTAGTCTACTGGACTAGTATACATTTAGTATGTAAGGTCTACAGGACTAGTATACATTTAGTATTTAAGGTCTACTGGACTAGTATACATTTAGTATTTAAGGTCTACAGGACTAGTATACATTTAGTATTTAAGGTCTACAGGACTAGTATACATTTAGTATTTAAGGTCTACTGGACTAGTATACATTTAGTATTTAAGGTCTACAGGACTAGTATACATTCAGTATTTAAGGTCTACTGGACTAGTATACATTTAGTATTTAAGGTATACTGGACTAGTATACATTTAGTATTTAAGGTCTACAGGACTAGTATACATTCAGTATTTAAGGTCTACTGGACTAGTATACATTTAGTATTTAAGGTATATTATACTAGTATACATTTAGTATTTAAGGTCTACTGGACTAGTATACATTTAGTATTTAAGGTCTACTGGACTAGTATACATTTAGTATTTAAGGTCTACTGGACTAGTATACATTTAGTATTTAAGGTCTACTGGACTAGTATACATGTAGTATTTAGTCTACTGGACTAGTATACATTTAGTATTTAAGGTCTACTGGACTAGTATACATTTAGTATTTAAGGTCTACTGGACTAGTATACATTTAGTATTTAAGGTCTACAGGACTAGTATACATTTAGTATTTAAGGTCTACTGGACTAGTATACATTTAGTATTTAAGGTCTACAGGACTAGTATACATTCAGTATTTAAGGTCTACTGGACTAGTATACATTTAGTATTTAAGGTATACTGGACTAGTATACATTTAGTATTTAAGGTCTACTGGACTAGTATACATTTAGTATTTAAGGTCTACTGGACTAGTATACATTTAGTATTTAAGGTCTACTGGACTAGTATACATTTAGTATTTAAGGTCTACTGGACTAGTATACATTTAGTATTTAAGGTCTACTGGACTAGTATACATTCAGTATTTAAGGTCTACAGGACTAGTATACATTTAGTATTTAAGGTCTACTGGACTAGTATACATTCAGTATTTAAGGTCTACAGGACTAGTATACATTCAGTATTTAAGGTCTACAGGACTAGTATACATTTAGTATTTAAGGTCTACTGGACTAGTATACATTTAGTATTTAAGGTCTACTGGACTAGTATACATTTAGTATTTAAGGTCTACAGGACTAGTATACATTTAGTATTTAAGGTCTACTGGACTAGTATACATTTAGTATTTAAGGTCTACAGGACTAGTATACATTTAGTATTTAAGGTCTACAGGACTAGTATACATTTAGTATTTAAGGTCTACTGGACTAGTATACATTTAGTATTTAAGGTCTACTGGACTAGTATACATTTAGTATTTAAGGTCTACTGGACTAGTATACATTTAGTATTTAAGGTCTACAGGACTAGTATACATTTAGTATTTAAGGTCTACAGGACTAGTATACATTTAGTATTTAAGGTCTACTGGACTAGTATACATTTAGTATTTAAGGTCTACTGGACTAGTATACATTTAGTATTTAAGGTCTACTGGACTAGTATACATTTAGTATTTAAGGTCTACTGGACTAGTATACATTTAGTATTTAAGGTCTACTGGACTAGTATACATTTAGTATTTAAGGTCTACTGGACTAGTATACATTTAGTATTTAAGGTCTACTGGACTAGTATACATTTAGTATTTAAGGTCTACTGGACTAGTATACATTTAGTATTTAAGGTCTACTGGACTAGTATACATTTAGTATTTAAGGTCTACAGGACTAGTATACATTTAGTATTTAAGGTCTACAGGACTAGTATACATTTAGTATTTAAGGTCTACAGGACTAGTATACATTTAGTATTTAAGGTCTACTGGACTAGTATACATTTAGTATTTAAGGTCTACAGGACTAGTATACATTTAGTATTTAAGGTCTACAGGACTAGTATACATTTAGTATTTAAGGTCTACAGGACTAGTATACATTTAGTATTTAAGGTCTACAGGACTAGTATACATTCAGTATTTAAGGTCTACTGGACTAGTATACATTCAGTATTTAAGGTCTACTGGACTAGTATACATTTAGTATTTAAGGTCTACTGGACTAGTATACATTTAGTATTTAAGGTCTACTGGACTTGTATACATTTAGTATTTAAGGTCTACTGGACTAGTATACATTTAGTATTTAGGGTCTACTGGACTTGTATACATTTAGTATTTAAGGTCTACTGGACTAGTATACATTCAGTATTTAAGGTCTACTGGACTAGTATACATTTAGTATTTAAGGTCTACTGGACTTGTATACATTTAGTATTTAAGGTCTACTGGACTAGTATACATTTAGTATTTAAGGTCTACTGGACTAGTATACATTTAGTATTTAAGGTCTACTGGACTAGTATACATTTAGTATTTAAGGTATACTGGACTAGTATACATTTAGTATTTAAGGTCTACTGGACTAGTATACATTTAGTATTTAAGGTATACTGGACTAGTATACATTTAGTATTTAAGGTCTACTGGACTAGTATACATTTAGTATTTAAGGTATACTGGACTAGTATACATTTAGTATTTAAGGTCTACTGGACTAGTATACATTTAGTATTTAAGGTCTACTGGACTAGTATACATTTAGTATTTAAGGTCTACAGGACTAGTATACATTTAGTATTTAAGGTCTACAGGACTAGTATACATTTAGTATTTAAGGTCTACTGGACCTAGAATACATTTAGTATTTAAGGTCTACTAGTATACATTTAGTATTTAAGGTCTACAGGACTAGTATACATTTAGTATTTAAGGTCTACTGGACTAGTATACATTTAGTATTTAAGGTCTACAGGACTAGTATACATTTAGTATTTAAGGTCTACAGGACTAGTATACATTTAGTATTTAAGGTCTACTGGACTAGTATACATTTAGTATTTAAGGTCTACTGGACTAGTATACATTTAGTATTTAAGGTCTACTGGACTAGTATACATTTAGTATTTAAGGTCTACTGGACTAGTATACATTTAGTATTTAAGGTCTACAGGACTAGTATACATTTAGTATTTAAGGTCTACAGGACTAGTATACATTTAGTATTTAAGGTCTACTGGACTAGTATACATTTAGTATTTAAGGTCTACTGGACTAGTATACATTTAGTATTTAAGGTCTACTGGACTAGTATACATTTAGTATTTAAGGTCTACTGGACTAGTATACATTTAGTATTTAAGGTCTACAGGACTAGTATACATTTAGTATTTAAGGTCTACAGGACTAGTATACATTTAGTATTTAAGGTCTACTGGACTAGTATACATTCAGTATTTAAGGTCTACAGGACTAGTATACATTTAGTATTTAAGGTCTACTGGACTAGTATACATTTAGTATTTAAGGTCTACTGGACTTGTATACATTTAGTATTTAAGGTCTACTGGACTAGTATACATTTAGTATTTAGGGTCTACTGGACTTGTATACATTTAGTATTTAAGGTCTACTGGACTAGTATACATTCAGTATTTAAGGTCTACTGGACTAGTATACATTTAGTATTTAAGGTCTACTGGACTTGTATACATTTAGTATTTAAGGTCTACTGGACTAGTATACATTTAGTATTTAAGGTCTACTGGACTAGTATACATTTAGTATTTAAGGTATACTGGACTAGTATACATTTAGTATTTAAGGTCTACTGGACTAGTATACATTTAGTATTTAAGGTATACTGGACTAGTATACATTTAGTATTTAAGGTCTACTGGACTAGTATACATTTAGTATTTAAGGTATACTGGACTAGTATACATTTAGTATTTAAGGTCTACTGGACTAGTATACATTTAGTATTTAAGGTCTACTGGACTAGTATACATTTAGTATTTAAGGTCTACAGGACTAGTATACATTTAGTATTTAAGGTCTACAGGACTAGTATACATTTAGTATTTAAGGTCTACTGGACCTAGAATACATTTAGTATTTAAGGTCTACTAGTATACATTTAGTATTTAAGGTCTACAGGACTAGTATACATTTAGTATTTAAGGTCTACTGGACTAGTATACATTTAGTATTTAAGGTCTACTGGACTAGTATACATTCAGTATTTAAGGTCTACTAGTATACATTCAGTATTTAAGGTCTACTGGACTAGTATACATTTAGTATTTAAGGTCTACTGGACTAGTATACATTTAGTATTTAAGGTCTACTGGACTAGTATACATTTAGTATTTAAGGTCTACAGGACTAGTATACATTTAGTATTTAAGGTCTACTGGACTAGTATACATTTAGTATTTAAGGTCTACAGGACTAGTATACATTTAGTATTTAAGGTCTACTGGACTAGTATACATTTAGTATTTAAGGTCTACTGGACTAGTATACATTTAGTATTTAAGGTCTACTGGACTAGTATACATTTAGTATTTAAGGTCTACTGGACTAGTATACATTTAGTATTTAAGGTCTACTGGACTAGTATACATTTAGTATTTAAGGTCTACAGGACTAGTATACATTTAGTATTTAAGGTCTACTGGACTAGTATACATTTAGTATTTAAGGTCTACTGGACTAGTATACATTTAGTATTTAAGGTCTACTGGACTAGTATACATTTAGTATTTAAGGTCTACTGGACTAGTATACATTTAGTATTTAAGGTCTACTGGACTAGTATACATTTAGTATTTAAGGTCTACAGGACTGGTATACATTTAGTATTTAAGGTCTACAGGACTGGTATACATTTAGTATTTAAGGTCTACTGGACTAGTATACATTTAGTATTTAACCCTTAGACAGATTACTACTGGAAAACACGTGGAGTTTTGCATTAGTCTTTTCTGCCCTGTACGTGATTTTCCGTAGTTCTCTTTTTTTATTAATACCAATAAATTAATTCGGTCCGCACCTCTGTATAGAGTATCGAGCATAAATATCAACTACATTTCCCAGAATTCCCGTGTCACGTGACACACGTGTATGCTTTCCTATTGGAAACTGACGCCCAGCCCCCAGTGAACAGGGGGGTTGGTTGACTCCTCCGAGGTGGGCACTGGAGGAAGAGTTTTTCAGCCAGGTTTGCAGTCGCCGCAAAAAAAACAATCTGAAAAATGATCCATCCGTGTCCAGTGGCATTCTCCAGTCCCAGACCGTTGGCCGGACTGCAACATCCACCCTCGCGGATTACACGTGTGCAATGTTTTTTCTTCTCCCCACCGGAGTTACCACCAAGGCTGATGCCTTCGCTAAAAGGTAATTTTATTGTATTCGAAAATGCCCTAATATGACATGTCTAGTAAGCCGATCCCTATATTTGGCCCGAGCCGACCTAGTGCTGATATCAGATAGATGTGGTAGAACCATATATGGATAGATCTAACTGGTTTAGTCATCGTGACAGGCATAGTCGGAGAATATATAACAAGGGTCGGTACTATAGGTGATCGACGTAGCTAACAAAAACATCTGATCAAATGAATGTATTGTACTGTGTCTTTGTGGGCCGAATCGTGGCATCGTTGCATACAAATAGATGTTTGTATAATTAGTATCACGATAAAATAATATGGCGACGTTAGAATGACACCACCAATGAGTGATCGTGCGTAATGTAGCTGCCCAGCGTATATCCAGCACCATCGCGTCACCACATTCCACTGGCTGTTGGCTAGTAGTAGTTGCTAACAAACGCTGCACAAATGGTACTGGCTATTGGCCGGGCCACAAGCCCGGGCAATAGCCAGTACCAATGTTGCTGGATGATTGCGACGCAATGGTGCTGGATATACCCTGGGCAGCTAGCTACATTACCAGCAATCACTCATTGGTGTTTCATTCTAACGTCGCCATATTATTTTATCGTGATACTACTTATACAAGCATCTATTTGTATTTTTCATGCCACGACTCGGCCCACAAAGACACTGCACAATAAAATCATTTGATCGCCAGCAGCCGGGTAAAACGCCATGTAATAGTAGCGTGCACTGACTACAGCTAAAATGTTTATTTATTTTTATATATTTAGAACTGGCATCAGATGAGGAGGAGGAGGAGGATGAAGAGTCAAGACTGCGATGGCGTTCTCCGACACTGAACCGGATTCATTCATTCATTCATTTCAGGGGGGGCAGTTTTTGGGTGTTTTTTTTATTTAGCCTACTCACACATAACCTGACTCCGCCAGATGGGGCAGCAGAGAGTACACTGGGTTCCCCCCTCCTGCTCCCATCTGGGAACTCTCAGGCAGACTTGATGCCCGGCCACAAAACGGCCTGGCCAATCAGCAGCAGCTAGAAGCTGCTGCTAGAAGTTGCTCACAAAACGGACTGGCCAATCAGCAGCAGCTAGAAGCTAGAAGCTGCTGCTAGAAGTTGCTAGAAGCTGCTGCTGATTGGCCAGGCCGTGTTGTGGCCGGGCATCAAGTCTGCCTGAGAGTTCCCCGATGGGAGCAGGAGGGGTGAACACAGTGTACTGACTCTCTGGCGGAGTCAGGTTAACTCACACACACACACACACCGTCAAGGACTGGGTTTGGGGACATTTGGGAGGAGTAGCTCTGATCCATAGCTCTAAATGCGCATTTAGAGCTATGGATCAGAGCTAGGGGAGGAGTAACTGTTTTGTATGTAGGCCTATTTATTTTCTGTAATATTTATCATTTTATTATGTTAGTAGTCGTAAAAAATAAAAGACGCTTTTACAATGAGTTAGACCTGTCATGACTATTTTGTTCACTATTGTGAGGTTTATTGTATATGACTAAGCAAGTTTCAACTGTGATTTACTCTGTAACGGTAGATGGTAATAACTCAATTTCTTTTTTATAATACAGTATACATTCAAGTCTATATTTTGATACATATCATGGGCACCAAGTCATATCAAAACAATGTCCTTGGATGTGTTTTTTATCAAAACTGTGTTTCTTCATAACAGGTTTTTGAGATGCATGCATGAATAGACAAGGTACTGGTAAGACTATGTAAACATGGTATATATCAAAATGTGCGTTAGAATGTCTAATTTTACCCCAAAAAAGAATTGAGTTTATATGATGTTCCAATTTCAGAGCTATGGGGACTTTTAGCTGGATAGGTCAGATTGATCATGACTGACCATGCTATTTATAGATGGCAAAATATCTACAGTGGTACATGTGAGAAACTTTTTATTTTATTTTAATTGAACTAGACAACTCACCCTTTAAAATGAGATATTGCATGGCTATGTACGCCCAGCAGAAAAAAAGTTATTTAGAAAATAAAACTTCAACCGGGCATAACTTTTTTTGGTTGTCCTAGAAACAGAAAACAGTGTAAATGCAGGCTCTTTTAAATGGCTTCCAACACAAGAACTAAACATTTTATCAACTCAGTTAATTTTTCTCCTGGAAGCAGACAAGTCAAGCTTTCTCTGAAGGTCTTTCGTTGTCACACATTCACAACAGAGAATTTTCAATAAATCATTCAAAAACGCCATTCTGTCACTATATAGAAATCCTTGAAACGCTCAAAGAGTTAAGGTCTACTGGACTAGTATACATTCAGTATTTAAGGTCTACTGGACTAGTATACATTTAGTATTTAAGGTCTACTGGACTAGTATACATTTAGTATTTAAGGTCTACAGGACTAGTATACATTTAGTATTTAAGGTCTACAGGACTAGTATACATTTAGTATTTAAGGTCTACTGGACTAGTATACATTTAGTATTTAAGGTCTACAGGACTAGTATACATTTAGTATTTAAGGTCTACAGGACTAGTATACATTTAGTATTTAAGGTCTACTGGACTAGTATACATTTAGTATTTAAGGTCTACTAGTATACATTTAGTATTTAAGGTCTACAGGACTAGTATACATTTAGTATTTAAGGTCTACTGGACTAGTATACATTTAGTATTTAAGGTCTACTGGACTAGTATACATTCAGTATTTAAGGTCTACTGGACTAGTATACATTTAGTATTTAAGGTCTACTGGACTAGTATACATTTAGTATTTAAGGTCTACAGGACTAGTATACATTTAGTATTTAAGGTCTACTGGACTAGTATACATTTAGTATTTAAGGTCTACAGGACTAGTATACATTTAGTATTTAAGGTCTACTGGACTAGTATACATTTAGTATTTAAGGTCTACTGGACTAGTATACATTTAGTATTTAAGGTCTACTGGACTAGTATACATTTAGTATTTAAGGTCTACTGGACTAGTATACATTTAGTATTTAAGGTCTACTGGACTAGTATACATTTAGTATTTAAGGTCTACTAGTATACATTTAGTATTTAAGGTAGACTGGACTAGTATACATTTAGTATTTAAGGTCTACTGGACTAGTATACATTTAGTATTTAAGGTCTACTGGACTAGTATACATTTAGTATTTAAGGTCTACAGGACTAGTATACATTTAGTATTTAAGGTCTACTGGACTAGTATACATTTAGTATTTAAGGTCTACTGGACTAGTATACATTTAGTATTTAAGGTCTACTGGACTAGTATACATTTAGTATTTAAGGTCTACTGGACTAGTATACATTTAGTATTTAAGGTCTACAGGACTAGTATACATTTAGTATTTAAGGTCTACAGGACTGGTATACATTTAGTATTTAAGGTCTACTGGACTAGTATACATTTAGTATTTAAGGTCTACTGGACTAGTATACATTCAGTATTTAAGGTCTACTGGACTAGTATACATTTAGTATTTAAGGTCTACTGGACTAGTATACATTTAGTATTTAAGGTCTACAGGACTAGTATACATTTAGTATTTAAGGTCTACAGGACTAGTATACATTTAGTATTTAAGGTCTACTGGACTAGTATACATTTAGTATTTAAGGTCTACAGGACTAGTATACATTTAGTATTTAAGGTCTACAGGACTAGTATACATTTAGTATTTAAGGTCTACTGGACTAGTATACATTTAGTATTTAAGGTCTACTGGACTAGTATACATTTAGTATTTAAGGTCTACAGGACTAGTATACATTTAGTATTTAAGGTCTACTGGACTAGTATACATTTAGTATTTAAGGTCTACTGGACTAGTATACATTCAGTATTTAAGGTCTACTGGACTAGTATACATTTAGTATTTAAGGTCTACTGGACTAGTATACATTTAGTATTTAAGGTCTACAGGACTAGTATACATTTAGTATTTAAGGTCTACTGGACTAGTATACATTTAGTATTTAAGGTCTACAGGACTAGTATACATTTAGTATTTAAGGTCTACTGGACTAGTATACATTTAGTATTTAAGGTCTACTGGACTAGTATACATTTAGTATTTAAGGTCTACTGGACTAGTATACATTTAGTATTTAAGGTCTACTGGACTAGTATACATTTAGTATTTAAGGTCTACAGGACTAGTATACATTTAGTATTTAAGGTCTACTGGACTAGTATACATTTAGTATTTAAGGTCTACTGGACTAGTATACATTTAGTATTTAAGGTCTACTGGACTAGTATACATTTAGTATTTAAGGTCTACTGGACTAGTATACATTTAGTATTTAAGGTCTACAGGACTGGTATACATTTAGTATTTAAGGTCTACAGGACTGGTATACATTTAGTATTTAAGGTCTACTGGACTAGTATACATTTAGTATTTAAGGTCTACTGGACTAGTATACATTCAGTATTTAAGGTCTACTGGACTAGTATACATTTAGTATTTAAGGTCTACAGGACTAGTATACATTTAGTATTTAAGGTCTACATGACTAGTATACATTTAGTATTTAAGGTCTACTGGACTAGTATACATTTAGTATTTAAGGTCTACAGGACTAGTATACATTTAGTATTTAAGGTCTACAGGACTAGTATACATTTAGTATTTAAGGTCTACTGGACTAGTATACATTTAGTATTTAAGGTCTACTAGTATACATTTAGTATTTAAGGTCTACAGGACTAGTATACATTTAGTATTTAAGGTCTACTGGACTAGTATACATTTAGTATTTAAGGTCTACTGGACTAGTATACATTCAGTATTTAAGGTCTACTGGACTAGTATACATTTAGTATTTAAGGTCTACTGGACTAGTATACATTTAGTATTTAAGGTCTACAGGACTAGTATACATTTAGTATTTAAGGTCTACTGGACTAGTATACATTTAGTATTTAAGGTCTACAGGACTAGTATACATTTAGTATTTAAGGTCTACTGGACTAGTATACATTTAGTATTTAAGGTCTACTGGACTAGTATACATTTAGTATTTAAGGTCTACTGGACTAGTATACATTTAGTATTTAAGGTCTACTTGTATACATTTAGTATTTAAGGTAGACTGGACTAGTATACATTTAGTATTTAAGGTCTACTGGACTAGTATACATTTAGTATTTAAGGTCTACTGGACTAGTATACATTTAGTATTTAAGGTCTACAGGACTAGTATACATTTAGTATTTAAGGTCTACTGGACTAGTATACATTTAGTATTTAAGGTCTACTGGACTAGTATACATTTAGTATTTAAGGTCTACTGGACTAGTATACATTTAGTATTTAAGGTCTACTGGACTAGTATACATTTAGTATTTAAGGTCTACTGGACTAGTATACATTTAGTATTTAAGGTCTACAGGACTGGTATACATTTAGTATTTAAGGTCTACAGGACTGGTATACATTTAGTATTTAAGGTCTACTGGACTAGTATACATTTAGTATTTAAGGTCTACTGGACTAGTATACATTCAGTATTTAAGGTCTACTGGACTAGTATACATTTAGTATTTAAGGTCTACTGGACTAGTATACATTTAGTATTTAAGGTCTACAGGACTAGTATACATTTAGTATTTAAGGTCTACAGGACTAGTATACATTTAGTATTTAAGGTCTACTGGACTAGTATACATTTAGTATTTAAGGTCTACAGGACTAGTATACATTTAGTATTTAAGGTCTACAGGACTAGTATACATTTAGTATTTAAGGTCTACTGGACTAGTATACATTTAGTATTTAAGGTCTACTAGTATACATTTAGTATTTAAGGTCTACAGGACTAGTATACATTTAGTATTTAAGGTCTACTGGACTAGTATACATTTAGTATTTAAGGTCTACTGGACTAGTATACATTCAGTATTTAAGGTCTACTGGACTAGTATACATTTAGTATTTAAGGTCTACTGGACTAGTATACATTTAGTATTTAAGGTCTACAGGACTAGTCTACATTTAGTATTTAAGGTCTACTGGACTAGTATACATTTAGTATTTAAGGTCTACAGGACTAGTATACATTTAGTATTTAAGGTCTACTGGACTAGTATACATTTAGTATTTAAGGTCTACTGGACTAGTATACATTTAGTATTTAAGGTCTACTGGACTAGTATACATTTAGTATTTAAGGTCTACTGGACTAGTATACATTTAGTATTTAAGGTCTACTAGTATACATTTAGTATTTAAGGTATACTGGACTAGTATACATTGAGTATTTAAGGTCTACTGGACTAGTATACATTTAGTATTTAAGGTCTACTAGTATACATTTAGTATTTAAGGTCTACTGGACTAGTATACATTTAGTATTTAAGGTCTACTGGACTTGTATACATTTAGTATTTAAGGTCTACTGGACTAGTATACATTTAGTATTTAAGGTCTACTGGACTAGTATACATTTAGTATTTAAGGTCTACTGGACTAGTATACATTTAGTATTTAAGGTCTACTAGTATACATTTAGTATTTAAGGTATACTGGACTAGTATACATTGAGTATTTAAGGTCTACTGGACTAGTATACATTTAGTATTTAAGGTCTACTAGTATACATTTAGTATTTAAGGTCTACTGGACTAGTATACATTTAGTATTTAAGGTCTACTGGACTTGTATACATTTAGTATTTAAGGTCTACTGGACTAGTATACATTTAGTATTTAAGGTCTACTGGACTAGTATACATTTAGTATTTAAGGTCTACTGGACTAGTATACATTTAGTATTTAAGGTCTACTGGACTAGTATACATTTAGTATTTAAGGTCTACAGGACTAGTATACATTTAGTATTTAAGGTCTACTGGACTAGTATACATTTAGTATTTAAGGTCTACTGGACTAGTATACATTTAGTATTTAAGGTCTACTGGACTAGTATACATTTAGTATTTAAGGTCTACAGGACTAGTATACATTTAGTATTTAAGGTCTACTGGACTAGTATACATTTAGTATTTAAGGTCTACTGGACTAGTATACATTTAGTATTTAAGGTCTACAGGACTAGTATACATTTAGTATTTAAGGTCTACAGGACTAGTATACATTTAGTATTTAAGGTCTACTGAACTAGTATACATTTAGTATTTAAGGTCTACAGGACTAGTATACATTTAGTATTTAAGGTCTACTGGACTAGTATACATTTAGTATTTAAGGTCTACTGGACTAGTATACATTTAGTATTTAAGGTCTACTGGACTAGTATACATTTAGTATTTAAGGTCTACAGGACTAGTATACATTTAGTATTTAAGGTCTACTGGACTAGTATACATTTAGTATTTAAGGTTTACTGGACTAGTATACATTTAGTATTTAAGGTCTACTGGACTAGTATACATTTAGTATTTAAGGTCTACTGGACTAGTATACATGTAGTATTTAAGGTCTACTGGACTAGTATACATTCAGTATTTAAGGTCTACAGGACTAGTATACATTTAGTATTTAAGGTCTACAGGACTAGTATACATTTAGTATTTAAGGTCTACTGGACTAGTATACATTTAGTATTTAAGGTCTACTAGTATACATTCAGTATTTAAGGTCTACAGGACTAGTATACATTTAGTATTTAAGGTCTACTGGACTAGTATACATTTAGTATTTAAGGTCTACAGGACTAGTATACATTCAGTATTTAAGGTCTACAGGACTAGTATACATTTAGTATTTAAGGTCTACAGGACTAGTATACATTTAGTATTTAAGGTCTACTGGACTAGTATACATTTAGTATTTAAGGTCTACTGAACTAGTATACATTTAGTATTTAAGGTCTACAGGACTAGTATACATTTAGTATTTAAGGTCTACAGGACTATACATTTAGTATTTAAGGTCTACAGGACTAGTATACATTTAGTATTTAAGGTCTACAGGACTAGTATACATTTAGTATTTAAGGTCTACAGGACTAGTATACATTTAGTATTTAAGGTCTACTGGACTAGTATACATTCAGTATTTAAGGTCTACTGAACTAGTATACATTTAGTATTTAAGGTCTACAGGACTAGTATACATTTAGTATTTAAGGTCTACTGGACTAGTATACATTCAGTATTTAAGGTCTACTGAACTAGTATACATTTAGTATTTAAGGTCTACAGGAATAGTATACATTTAGTATTTATAATAATAATAAAACTGTATTTATATAGCACCTTTTCACATTTTCATTACAAAGTGCTTTACAACAACAAATCAAATATACAGCATGACAGCAAGACATTTCAAAATAAAACATTAGGAAAAATATATATACTAAAATATTTGATTGGGAGTGAAAGCTAATCTATAAAAGTGTGTTTTTAAAAGGGATTTAAAAGAGGACACTGATTCAGCACGCTTGATATGTAGGGGCAGTGTGTTCCAAAGTATTGGCGCTATGGTGCTGAAAGCCTGGTCTCCTTTGGACTTTAGCCGACAAATTTGAGGGTTAAGAAGGTCATTGGATGAGGATCTCAGGGAGTATTTAAGGTTATATTATTGACTCATTTTGTTATGTCAAAAATATCATCAGTCTAAACAGTATAATATATTTTTTGAAATGATAATCTGTACATCGAAACTATACAGATTATTGTCTTCTTCTTGGTGGAACACAGGTCTGTTTGAGGGAAAGCTGACACTTTAATATAGATTTAATTCAGGTTCCTTTGAAAGCTCAGAGCCAACAGTTTAGGCTTGTGTTTAAACCACTGATGTTTAGGCTTGTGTTTAAACACAATGTTTAGGTTGTGTTTAAACCACTGATGTTTAGGTTGTGTTTAAACCACTGATGTTTAGGTTGTGTTTAAACCACTGATGTTTAGGTTGTGTTTAGGTTGTGTTTAGGTTGTGTTTAGGTTGTGTTTAAACCACTGATGTTTAGGTTGTGTTTAGGTTGTGTTTAGGTTGTGTTTAGGTTGTGTTTAAACCACTGATGTTTAGGTTGTGTTTAAACCACTGATGTTTAGGTTGTGTTTAAACCACTGATGTTTAGGTTTAGTTTAAACCACTGATGTTTAGGGTTGTGTTTAAACCACTGATGTTTAGGTTGTGTTTAGGTTGTGTTTAAACCACTGATGTTTAGGTTGTGTTTAAACCACTGATGTTTAGGTTGTGTTTAAACCACTGATGTTTAGGTTGTGTTTAAACCACTGATGTTTAGGTTGTGTTTAAACCACTGATGTTTAGGTTGTGTTTAAACCACTGATGTTTAGGTTGTGTTTAAACCACTGATGTTTAGGTTGTGTTTAAACAACTGATGTTTAGGTTGTGTTTAGGTTGTGTTTAGGTTGTGTTTAAACCACTGATGTTTAGGTTGTGTTTAAACCACTGATGTTTAAACCACTGATGTTTAGGTTGTGTTTAAACCACTGATGTTTAGGTTGTGTTTAAACCACTGATGTTTAAACCACTGATGTTTAGGTTGTGTTTAAACCACTGATGTTTAGGTTGTGTTTAGGTTGTGTTTAAACCACTGATGTTTAGGCTTGTGTTTAAACCACTGATGTTTAGGTTGTGTTTAGGTTGTGTTTAAACCACTGATGTTTAGGTTGTGTTTAAACCACTGATGTTTAGGTTGTGTTTAAACCACTGATGTTTAGGTTTAGTTTAAACCACTGATGTTTAGGGTTGTGTTTAAACCACTGATGTTTAGGTTGTGTTTAGGTTGTGTTTAAACCACTGATGTTTAGGCTTGTGTTTAAACCACTGATGTTTAGGTTGTGTTTAAACCACTGATGTTTAGGTTGTGTTTAGGTTGTGTTTAAACCACTGATGTTTAGGTTGTGTTTAAACCACTGATGTTTAGGTTGTGTTTAAACCACTGATGTTTAGGTTGTGTTTAAACCACTGATGTTTAGGTTGTGTTTAAACCACTGATGTTTAGGTTGTGTTTAAACCACTGATGTTTAGGTTGTGTTTAAACCACTGATGTTTAGGTTGTGTTTAAACCACTGATGTTTAAACCACTGATGTTTAGGTTGTGTTTAGGTTGTGTTTAAACCACTGATGTTTAGGTTGTGTTTAGGTTGTGTTTAAACCACTGATGTTTAGGCTTGTGTTTAAACCACTGATGTTTAGGTTGTGTTTAGGTTGTGTTTAAACCACTGATGTTTAGGTTGTGTTTAGGTTGTGTTTAAACCACTGATGTTTAGGTTGTGTTTAGGTTGTGTTTAAACCACTGATGTTTAGGTTGTGTTTAGGTTGTGTTTAAACCACTGATGTTTAGGTTGTGTTTAAACCACTGATGTTTAGGTTGTGTTTAAACCACTGATGTTTAGGTTGTGTTTAGGTTGTGTTTAAACCACTGATGTTTAGGTTGTGTTTAGGTTGTGTTTAAACCACTGATGTTTAGGTTGTGTTTAAACCACTGATGTTTAGGTTGTGTTTAAACCACTGATGTTTAGGTTGTGTTTAGGTTGTGTTTAAACCACTGATGTTTAGGTTGTGTTTAAACCACTGATGTTTAGGTTGTGTTTAAACCACTGATGTTTAGGTTGTGTTTAAACCACTGATGTTTAGGTTGTGTTTAGGTTGTGTTTAAACCACTGATGTTTAGGTTGTGTTTAGGTTGTGTTTAAACCACTGATGTTTAGGTTGTGTTTAGGTTGTGTTTAAACCACTGATGTTTAGGTTGTGTTTAAACCACTGATGTTTAGGTTGTGTTTAAACCACTGATGTTTAGGTTGTGTTTAAACCACTGATGTTTAGGCTTGTGTTTAAACCACTGATGTTTAGGTTGTGTTTAGGTTGTGTTTAAACCACTGATGTTTAGGTTGTGTTTAAACCACTGATGTTTAGGTTGTGTTTAGGTTGTGTTTAAACCACTGATGTTTAGGTTGTGTTTAGGTTGTGTTTAAACCACTGATGTTTAGGTTGTGTTTAGGTTGTGTTTAAACCACTGATGTTTAGGTTGTGTTTAAACCACTGATGTTTAGGTTGTGTTTAGGTTGTGTTTAAACCACTGATGTTTAGGTTGTGTTTAGGTTGTGTTTAAACCACTGATGTTTAGGTTGTGTTTAGGTTGTGTTTAAACCACTGATGTTTAGGTTGTGTTTAGGTTGTGTTTAAACCACTGATGTTTAGGTTGTGTTTAAACCACTGATGTTTAGGTTGTGTTTAAACCACTGATGTTTAGGTTGTGTTTAAACCACTGATGTTTAGGTTGTGTTTAGGTTGTGTTTAAACCACTGATGTTTAGGTTGTGTTTAAACCACTGATGTTTAGGTTGTGTTTAAACCACTGATGTTTAGGTTGTGTTTAGGTTGTGTTTAAACCACTGATGTTTAGGTTGTGTTTAAACCACTGATGTTTAGGTTGTGTTTAAACCACTGATGTTTAGGTTGTGTTTAAACCACTGATGTTTAGGTTGTGTTTAAACCACTGATGTTTAGGTTGTGTTTAGGTTGTGTTTAAACCACTGATGTTTAGGTTGTGTTTAAACCACTGATGTTTAGGTTGTGTTTAAACCACTGATGTTTAGGTTGTGTTTAAACCACTGATGTTTAGGTTGTGTTTAGGTTGTGTTTAAACCACTGATGTTTAGGTTGTGTTTAAACCACTGATGTTTAGGTTGTGTTTAAACCACTGATGTTTAGGTTGTGTTTAAACCACTGATGTTTAGGTTGTGTTTAGGTTGTGTTTAAACCACTGATGTTTAGGTTGTGTTTAGGTTGTGTTTAAACCACTGATGTTTAGGTTGTGTTTAGGTTGTGTTTAAACCACTGATGTTTAGGTTGTGTTTAAACCACTGATGTTTAGGTTGTGTTTAAACCACTGATGTTTAAACCACTGATGTTTAGGTTGTGTTTAAACCACTGATGTTTAGGTTGTGTTTAAACCACTGATGTTTAAACCACTGATGTTTAGGTTGTGTTTAGGTTGTGTTTAAACCACTGATGTTTAGGTTGTGTTTAAACCACTGATGTTTAGGTTGTGTTTAAACCACTGATGTTTAGGTTTAGTTTAAACCACTGATGTTTAGGGTTGTGTTTAAACCACTGATGTTTAGGTTGTGTTTAAACCACTGATGTTTAGGTTGTGTTTAAACCACTGATGTTTGGGTTGTGTTTAAACCACTGATGTTTAGGTTGTGTTTAGGTTGTGTTTAAACCACTGATGTTTAGGCTTGTGTTTAAACCACTGATGTTTAGGTTGTGTTTAAACCACTGATGTTTAGGTTGTGTTTAGGTTGTGTTTAAACCACTGATGTTTAGGTTGTGTTTAAACCACTGATGTTTAGGTTGTGTTTAAACCACTGATGTTTAGGTTGTGTTTAAACCACTGATGTTTAGGTTGTGTTTAAACCACTGATGTTTAGGTTGTGTTTAAACCACTGATGTTTAGGTTGTGTTTAAACCACTGATGTTTAGGTTGTGTTTAAACCACTGATGTTTAGGTTGTGTTTAAACCACTGATGTTTAGGTTGTGTTTAAACCACTGATGTTTAGGGTTGTGTTTAAACCACTGATGTTTAGGTTGTGTTTAAACCACTGATGTTTAGGTTGTGTTTAAACCACTGATGTTTAGGTTGTGTTTAAACCACTGATGTTTAGGTTTAGTTTAAACCACTGATGTTTAGGGTTGTGTTTAAACCACTGATGTTTAGGTTGTGTTTAGGTTGTGTTTAAACCACTGATGTTTAGGTTGTGTTTAAACCACTGATGTTTAGGTTGTGTTTAGGTTGTGTTTAAACCACTGATGTTTAGGTTGTGTTTAAACCACTGATGTTTAGGTTGTGTTTAAACCACTGATGTTTAGGTTGTGTTTAAACCACTGATGTTTAGGTTGTGTTTAAACCACTGATGTTTAGGTTGTGTTTAGGTTGTGTTTAAACCACTGATGTTTAGGTTGTGTTTAAACCACTGATGTTTAGGTTGTGTTTAAACCACTGATGTTTAGGTTGTGTTTAAACCACTGATGTTTAGGTTGTGTTTAAACCACTGATGTTTAGGTTGTGTTTAAACCACTGATGTTTAGGTTGTGTTTAGGTTGTGTTTAGGTTGTGTTTAAACCACTTCTATTTATAGATGCAATGCTCTTACATAATGGAACACTGCTGTTCCACTTGGCTGGCTTGTGCTCACTGCGTGTGTGTGTGTGTGTGTGTGCGTGTGCGTGTGCGTGTGCGTGTGCGTGTGCGTGTGCGTGCGTGCGTGCGTGCGTGCGTGCGTGCGTGCGTGCGTGCGTGCGTGCGCGCGCGCGCGCGCGCAAGAAAGTTGAATGCAATTATGCTCTCTAACTTTCTAAAAGGTAAACATACATTTAATGCATTGTCTGGCAAACAAAAAAATGAAATGAAATGAAATTAAAGAAATGTCAATCTAGAATTAGAATATGATATTTTGGATATCTGGCTGGGACTTTTTCATGTCCCAGTCAGGTATGTGAACATCATTAATATTTATATAATAATAATAATAATAATGGTAATAATGGTAATAATAATAAAATAAAAAGATTGCACTTGATACTATATTTGAAAATGTTTTTTAATTGAATACATGAATTACACGAACAAATTAATTTCTGGAAGGCTTTATCCAGAGACAACAGATTAAGGAACAACTTCTCATATTTTACTTTTAGTTTTTATGCACCACATGCTTTATCTGCACAAACTCCCAGAAAACTAACCCATTTAGATTTGAGTTAAAAACATTCACTTTGAAAGAATATTTATTCAAAGATTTGCGCCACGATTTTTCAAAAATAGCAGATCTACAAGCTCGTAGCGCGCCACTCGGTGGCGCGCTATGAGCTTGTAGATCAACTTGTTGTAGATCAACTTGTATCAGCTTGTAGATAAACACCTTTCTGAATTGCCTTGTTGTTAAAATGTGCTACACAAATACAATTGCCTTTCACATAAAAGCCTAACAGATTATTTCTTTTTTTTCTCCATATAATTATATGGAAATTACTTGAGAAAGTGTATAAAGCTGTATATAAGCAGAATGAAATTCTGAAATGAAGAAACTGTTGCTCTCAGGTCGTCGGCTGAGGGTGCTCCACTACAAAGACTAATGGGTTCAAACTATCCTTTGTCCCGGCTGCTATCCAACTGCTGAACAGCAGAGGCTGCTATTCAACTGCTGAACAGCAGAGGCTGCTATTCAGCTGCTGAACAGCAGAGGCTGCTATTCAACTGCTGAACAGCAGAGGCTGCTATTCAACTGCTGAACAGTAGAGGCTGCTATTCAACTGCTGAACAGCAGAGGCTGCTATTCAACTGCTGAACAGCAGAGGCTGCTATTCAACTGCTGAACAGTAGAGGCTGCTATTCAACTGCTGAACAGCAGAGGCTGCTATTCAACTGCTGAACAGTAGAGGCTGCTATTCAGCTGCTGAACAGCAGAGGCTGCTATCCAACTGCTGAACAGGAGAGGCTGCTATCCAACTGCTGAACAGCAGAGGCTGCTATTCAACTGCTGAACAGCAGATAGTACTTTATTCTTGCCTCTTTGCACATACTGCCCACTAATGCACTTCTGCTGACTTTGCTACTTTGAATGTCATGAATTCTCTGTCTCTAGTGCCTGTTCTTAGATCTTAGTCTTGTATTGAATGTTGTTGTTGTGTGTATTTTTGATCTGGCTGCAAACCAATTTCCCGCAAGGGACAATAAAGCTAACCTCGAACCTTGAACCTTTTCGTGGGGGCGAGTTGGTAAAGGGGCGAGTCGTCTGGTATTCCTTGATGATTGTGTGAGAGCCTTGAGTCAGATTGCAATAGCTGATGTCATACATCTAGTCTGAACATGAGATGACTGACTTCTCCAAATTGTAACGGTTTCCTCAGTATCTTATTTGGGGTGCCAGGCAGCCTGTAGCTACCAGAGAGGAACTTATTTGGGGTGCCAGGTAGCCTGTAGCTACCAGATAGGAACTTATTTGGGGTGCCATGGGCAGTCTGTAGCTACCAGACTGTGGGGCGACTGTGGCTCAAGAGGTAGAGCAGGTCGTCCAATGATCCATGGGTCGGCGGTTCGAATCCCGGCTCCTCCTGTCTACATGTCGAAGTGTCCTTGGGCAAGACACTGAACCCCAAATTGCTCCCGATGTGCTGGTTGGTACCTTGCATGGCTTCCGCCGCAATCGGTGTATGAATGTGTGTGTGAATGGGTGAATGTAATGCACAATCTATGTAAGGGCCTTGGATAAAGGCGCTATATAAATGCACCATTTACCATTTACCATTTACCAGAGAGGAACTTATTTGGGGTGCCAGGCAGCCTGTAGCTACCAGAGAGGAACTTATTTGGGGTGCCAGGCAGCCTGTAGCTACCAGAGAGGAACTTATTTGGGGTGCCAGGCAGCCTGTAGCTACCAGAGAGGAACTTATTTGGGGTGCCAGGCAGCCTGTAGCTACCAGAGAGGAACTTATTTGGGGTGCCAGGCAGCCTGTAGCTACCAGAGAGGAACTTATTTGGGGTGCCAGGCAGCCTGTAGCTACCAGAGAGGAACTTATTTGGGGTGCCAGGCAGCCTGTAGCTACCAGAGAGGAACTTATTTGGGGTGCCAGGCAGCCTGTAGCTACCAGAGAGGAACTTATTTGGGGTGCCAGGCAGCCTGTAGCTACCAGAGAGGAACTTATTTGGGGTGCCAGGCAGCCTGTAGCTACCAGAGAGGAACATATTTGGGGTGCCAGGCAGCCTGTAGCTACCAGAGAGGAACTTATTTGGGGTGCCAGGCAGCCTGTAGCTACCAGAGAGGAACTTATTTGGGGTGCCAGGCAGCCTGTAGCTACCAGAGAGGAACTTATTTGGGGTGCCAGGCAGCCTGTAGCTACCAGAGAGGAACTTATTTGGGGTGCCAGGCAGCCTGTAGCTACCAGAGAGGAACCTAGCCTCTCCTGTGTGTGTGGTGGTGTAAGGCAGTGGTTCCCAAACCTTTTCATGTCAAGGACCCCCATTTGAAAAGACATGCCATGCAGGGACTGAGGGACCCCCTAAGAGAAGATGTTTACAGCTCTAGCAGTGATTCTCAACCCGTTTAATTTAACCCATTTAGACCTGAGGACGATTCTACAAATGCCTTCTAAATCCTGACAGTTTTCTGAAATACCTAAGTTTCTATGTCATTATTATGTATTTGGCCACCGACCCTCATCTGAAAATATGTTGTTCTAGGGAGGACCCCTCAGAAGCAAAGATTAGTTACAAAAAACGTTTGCTCTGAAAGAATATATATTCAAAGATTTGTGGCGCATTTTCACGATTTTTCAAAAATAGCAGACCTACAAGTGGCACGCTACGAGCTTGTAGGTCTGCTATTTTTCAATAGCTAAAGTATAACATAATGCCTAAAACCTTATGTTTCTATGTCAGTGGTTCTCAATATTTCATGTCAAGGACCCCAAAAATGTTATGAAATTGGCCGCCGACCCCCATCTGCACATTTTCACGATTTTTCAAAAATAGCAGATCTACAAGTTCACAGCGCGGCACTCGGTGCCGTGCTGTGAACTTGTAGGGCTGCTATTTTTCAATAGCTAAAGTATAACAAAATGCTTAAAACACCAACAGGGGTTCCCGCCCAAAATGGATTAAAGGACCCCCCAGTTTGACATGCATTAGTCTACGGACCCCCCATTTAATGGCATTTCTATCTCTGGGACCCCCAATTTATATTGTATGAATCAATGTTAATTTAACTCTGAGAGTGTACACATGGAACCAAATGGACCCACTCCCAGAGTTACAGACCCATAAGGACCCATAGGGTCAGGTTACAGTGAACAGTGGTGTATTGTAAGGATAGAACCAGGCTGGGTCAGGTTACAGTGAACAGTGGTGTATTGTAAGGATAGAACCAGACTGGGTCAGGTTACAGTGAACAGTGGTGTATTGTAAGGTTAGAACCAGGCTGGGTCAGGTTACAGTGAACAGTGGTGTATTGTAAGGTTAGAACCAGGCTGGGTCAGGTTACAGTGAACAGTGTATTGTAAGGATAGAACCAGGCTGGGTCAGGTTACAGTGAACAGTGTATTGTAAGGTTAGAACCAGGCTGGGTCAGGTTACAGTGAACAGTGTATTGTAAGGATAGAACCAGGCTGGGTCAGGTTACAGTGAACAGTGTATTGTAAGGTTAGAACCAGGCTGGGTCAGGTTACAGTGAACAGTGTATTGTAAGGATAGAACCAGGCTGGGTCAGGTTACAGTGAACAGTGGTGTATTGTAAGGATAGAACCAGACTGGGTCAGGTTACAGTGAACAGTGGTGTATTGTAAGGATAGAACCAGGCTGGGTCAGGTTACAGTGAACAGTGTATTGTAAGGATAGAACCAGGCTGGGTCAGGTTACAGTGAACAGTGTATTGTAAGGATAGAACCAGGCTGGGTCAGGTTACAGTGAACAGTGGTGTATTGTAAGGATAGAACCAGGCTGGGTCAGGTTACAGTGAACAGTGTATTGTAAGGATAGAACCAGGCTGGGTCAGGTTACAGTGAACAGTGTATTGTAAGGATAGAACCAGGCTGGGTCAGGTTACAGTGAACAGTGGTGTATTGTAAGGATAGAACCAGGCTGGGTCAGGTTACAGTGAACAGTGGTGTATTGTAAGGATAGAACCAGGCTGGGTCAGGTTACAGTGAACAGTCGTGTATTGTAAGGTTAGAACCAGACTGGGTCAGGTTACAGTGAACAGTGTATTGTAAGGTTAGAACCAGGCTGGGTCAGGTTACAGTGAACAGTGTATTGTAAGGATAGAACCAGACTGGGTCAGGTTACAGTGAACAGTGGTGTATTGTAAGGATAGAACCAGGCTGGGTCAGGTTACAGTGAACAGTGGTGTATTGTAAGGATAGAACCAGACTGGGTCAGGTTACAGTGAACAGTGTATTGTAAGGTTAGAACCAGGCTGGGTCAGGTTACAGTGAACAGTGTATTGTAAGGATAGAACCAGGCTGGGTCAGGTTACAGTGAACAGTGTATTGTAAGGATAGAACCAGGCTGGGTCAGGTTACAGTGAACAGTGTATTGTAAGGATAGAACCAGGCTGGGTCAGGTTACAGTGAACAGTGGTGTATTGTAAGGATAGAACCAGGCTGGGTCAGGTTACAGTGAACAGTGTATTGTAAGGATAGAACCAGGCTGGGTCAGGTTACAGTGAACAGTGTATTGTAAGGATAGAACCAGGCTGGGTCAGGTTACAGTGAACAGTGGTGTATTGTAAGGATAGAACCAGGCTGGGTCAGGTTACAGTGAACAGTGGTGTATTGTAAGGATAGAACCAGGCTGGGTCAGGTTACAGTGAACAGTCGTGTATTGTAAGGTTAGAACCAGACTGGGTCAGGTTACAGTGAACAGTGTATTGTAAGGTTAGAACCAGGCTGGGTCAGGTTACAGTGAACAGTGTATTGTAAGGATAGAACCAGACTGGGTCAGGTTACAGTGAACAGTGGTGTATTGTAAGGATAGAACCAGGCTGGGTCAGGTTACAGTGAACAGTGGTGTATTGTAAGGATAGAACCAGACTGGGTCAGGTTACAGTGAACAGTGTATTGTAAGGTTAGAACCAGGCTGGGTCAGGTTACAGTGAACAGTGTATTGTAAGGATAGAACCAGGCTGGGTCAGGTTACAGTGAACAGTGTATTGTAAGGATAGAACCAGGCTGGGTCAGGTTACAGTAAACAGTGGTGTATTGTAAGGATAGAACCAGGCTGGGTCAGGTTACAGTGAACAGTGGTGTATTGTAAGGATAGAACCAGGCTGGGTCAGGTTACAACATTTACTTTACAATGAAAACAACAAAACATCAACATAAATGGAATTCAATATTCCGAACGAAAGAAATAAACCAAGTAAGAACCAACCAACACAAAGAAACATTAAATAAATGTTCAACTCAAAACCTTCGGCACAAATGGGGATTTATTAATTAAATTCACCACTCATTTGAAATAACGCAAAAATTGGTCTTTGAGAGTTCAGTTCAATCAAAACAAAGGGAAACAGCTCCTCCTGCTGTAGGGAAGGGGAACGGAAATGTTTGAAATCCTCTTGTTATCCAAATGTTAGTGTTTGAAATCCTCCTGTTGTCAGTCACGTAATCTGGGTTACCTGTGGGTGGTTTAGGGTCTCAATAGATCAACTCCTAATCTGGGTTACCTGTGGTTGGTTTAGGGTCTCACTAGATCAACTCCTAATCTGGGTTACCTGTGGGTGGTTTAGGGTCTCACTAGATCAACTCCTAATCTGGGTTACCTGTGGGTGGTTTAGGGTCACACTAGATCAACTCCTAATCTGGGTTACCTGTGGGTGGTTTAGGGTCACACTAGATCAACTCCTAATCTGGGTTACCTGTGGGTGGTTTAGGGTCACACTAGATCAACTCCTAATCTGGGTTACCTGTGGGTGGTTTAGGGTCACACTAGATCAACTCCTAATCTGGGTTACCTGTGGGTGGTTTAGGGTCTCACTAGATCAACTCCTAATCTGGGTTACCTGTGGGTGGTTTAGGGTCACACTAGATCAACTCCTAATCTGGGTTACCTGTGGGTGGTTTAGGGTCTCACTAGATCAACTCCTAATCTGGGTTACCTGTGGGTGGTTTAGGGTCTCACTAGATCAACTCCTAATCTGGGTTACCTGTGGGTGGTTTAGGGTCTCAATAGATCAACTCCTAATCTGGGTTACCTGTGGGTGGTTTAGGGTCTCACTAGATCAACTCCTAATCTGGGTTACCTGTGGGTGGTTTAGGGTCTCACTAGATCAACTCCTAATCTGGGTTACCTGTGGGTGGTTTAGGGTCTCACTAGATCAACTCCTAATCTGGGTTACCTGTGGGTGGTTTAGGGTCTCACTAGATCAACTCCTAATCTGGGTTACCTGTGGGTGGTTTAGGGTCTCACTAGATCAACTCCTAATCTGGGTTACCTGTGGGTGGTTTAGGGTCTCACTAGATCAACTCCTAATCTGGGTTACCTGTGGGTGGTTTAGGGTCTCACTAGATCAACTCCTAATCTGGGTTACCTGTGGGTGGTTTAGGGTCTCACTAGATCAACTCCTAATCTGGGTTACCTGTGGGTGGTTTAGGGTCTCACTAGATCAACTCCTAATCTGGGTTACCTGTGAGTGGTTTAGGGTCTCAATAGATCAACTCCTAATCTGGGTTACCTGTGGGTGGTTTAGGGTCTCACTAGATCAACTCCTAATCTGGGTTACCTGTGGGTGGTTTAGGGTCTCACTAGATCAACTCCTAATCTGGGTTATCTGTGGGTGGTTTAGGGTCTCACTAGATCAACTCCTAATCTGGGTTACCTGTGGGTGGTTTAGGGTCTCACTAGATCAACTCCTAATCTGGGTTACCTGTGGGTGGTTTAGGGTCTCACTAGATCAACTCCTAATCTGGGTTACCTGTGGGTGGTTTAGGGTCTCACTAGATCAACTCCTAATCTGGGTTACCTGTGGGTGGTTTAGGGTCTCAATAGATCAACTCCTAATCTGGGTTACCTGTGGGTGGTTTAGGGTCTCACTAGATCAACTCCTAATCTGGGTTACCTGTGGGTGGTTTAGGGTCTCACTAGATCAACTCCTAATCTGGGTTACCTGTGGGTGGTTTAGGGTCTCACTAGATCAACTCCTAATCTGGGTTACCTGTGGGTGGTTTAGGGTCTCACTAGATCAACTCCTAATCTGGGTTACCTGTGGGTGGTTTAGGGTCTCACTAGATCAACTCCTAATCTGGGTTACCTGTGGGTGGTTTAGGGTCTCACTAGATCAACTCCTAATCTGGGTTACCTGTGGGTGGTTTAGGGTCTCACTAGATCAACTCCTAATCTGGGTTACCTGTGGGTGGTTTAGGGTCTCAATAGATCAACTCCTAATCTGGGTTACCTGTGGGTGGTTTAGGGTCTCACTAGATCAACTCCTAATCTGGGTTACCTGTGGGTGGTTTAGGGTCTCAATAGATCAACTCCTAATCTGGGTTACCTGTGGGTGGTTTAGGGTCTCACTAGATCAACTCCTAATCTGGGTTACCTGTGGGTGGTTTAGGGTCTCACTAGATCAACTCCTAATCTGGGTTACCTGTGGGTGGTTTAGGGTCTCACTAGATCAACTCCTAATCTGGGTTACCTGTGGGTGGTTTAGGGTCTCACTAGATCAACTCCTAATCTGGGTTACCTGTGGGTGGTTTAGGGTCTCACTAGATCAACTCCTAATCTGGGTTACCTGTGGGTGGTTTAGGGTCTCACTAGATCAACTCCTAATCTGGGTTACCTGTGGGTGGTTTAGGGTCTCACTAGATCAACTCCTAATCTGGGTTACCTGTGGGTGGTTTAGGGTCTCACTAGATCAACTCCTAATCTGGGTTACCTGTGGGTGGTTTAGGGTCTCACTAGATCAACTCCTAATCTGGGTTACCTGTGGGTGGTTTAGGGTCTCACTAGATCAACTCCTAATCTGGGTTACCTGTGGGTGGTTTAGGGTCTCACTAGATCAACTCCTAATCTGGGTTACCTGTGGGTGGTTTAGGGTCTCACTAGATCAACTCCTAATCTGGGTTACCTGTGGGTGGTTTAGGGTCTCACTAGATCAACTCCTAATCTGGGTTACCTGTGGGTGGTTTAGGGTCTCACTAGATCAACTCCTAATCTGGGTTACCTGTGGGTGGTTTAGGGTCTCACTAGATCAACTCCTAATCTGGGTTACCTGTGGGTGGTTTAGGGTCTCACTAGATCAACTCCTAATCTGGGTTACCTGTGGGTGGTTTAGGGTCTCACTAGATCAACTCCTAATCTGGGTTACCTGTGGGTGGTTTAGGGTCTCACTAGATCAACTCCTAATCTGGGTTACCTGTGGGTGGTTTAGGGTCTCACTAGATCAACTCCTAATCTGGGTTACCTGTGGGTGGTTTAGGGTCTCACTAGATCAACTCCTAATCTGGGTTACCTGTGGGTTGTTTAGGGTCTCACTAGATCAACTCCTAATCTGGGTTACCTGTGGGTGGTTTAGGGTCTCACTAGATCAACTCCTAATCTGGGTTACCTGTGGGTGGTTTAGGGTCTCAATAGATCAACTCCTAATCTGGGTTACCTGTGGGTGGTTTAGGGTCTCACTAGATCAACTCCTAATCTGGGTTACCTGTGGGTGGTTTAGGGTCTCACTAGATCAACTCCTAATCTGGGTTACCTGTGGGTGGTTTAGGGTCTCACTAGATCAACTCCTAATCTGGGTTACCTGTGGGTGGTTTAGGGTCTCACTAGATCAACTCCTAATCTGGGTTACCTGTGGGTGGTTTAGGGTCTCAATAGATCAACTCCTAATCTGGGTTACCTGTGGGTGGTTTAGGGTCTCACTAGATCAACTCCTCCTGCAAACAAATCACCTCCTCAGTTTACTCCTCCTCCCTGGATTACAGCTCAGTGGAGTTGGAAGAATCTCAGCAGGCCTGCAGCTCATGTGCAGCTCATGTGCAGCTCATGTGCAGCTCATGTGCAGCTCATGTGCAGCTCATGTGCAGCTCATGTGCAGCTCATGTGCAGCTCATGAGCAGCTCATGAGCAGCTCATGTGCAGCTCATGTGCAGCTCATGTGCAGCTCATGTGCAGCTCATGAGCAGCTCATGTGCAGCTCATGTGCAGCTCATGTGCAGCTCATGTGCAGCTCATGTGCAGCTCATGTGCAGCTCATGTGCAGCTCATGAGCAGCTCATGAGCAGCTCATGTGCAGCTCATGTGCAGCTCATGTGCAGCTCATGTGCAGCTCATGAGCAGCTCATGTGCAGCTCATGTGCAGCTCATGTGCAGCTCATATGCAGCTCATGTGCAGCTCATGTGCAGCTCATGTGCAGCTCATGTGCAGCTCATGTGCATCATGTGACGTGTCAAACTAGGGGGTTTTCATGATTCTGAATCTATTCCAAGCCTTAGTTTTGCATGAAAAACACTCCTTGGCCTGAATTCGGCCCTATCCACTTGTACCAAATGTACTGACCTCATCACATTTGTGATGACGGCCAGTATGACCAAATGGACCCTTATGGGTCTGTAACTCTGAGAGTGTACAAATGGAACCAAATGTACCCTTACAGGTCTGTAACTCTGAGAGTGTACAAATGGAACCAAATGGACCCTTACAGGTCTGTAACTCTGAGGGTGTAACACATGGAACCAAATGGACCCTAACGGGTCTGTAACTCTGAGGGTGTAACACATGGAACCAAATGGACCCTAACGGGTCTGTAACTCTGAGAGTGTACAAATGGAACCAAATGGACCCTTACAGGTCTGTAACTCTGAGGGTGTAACACATGGAACCAAATGGACCCTAACGGGTCTGTAACTCTGAGAGTGTAACACATGGAACCAAATGGACCCTTACAGGTCTGTAACTCTGAGAGTGTAACACATGGAACCAAATGGACCCTTACAGGTCTGTAACTCTGAGAGTGTAACAAATGGAACCAAAAGGGTCCATTTGGTTATGGGGGTCTGAAGGCGTAATGGAGGTTGTTGAAATGTGGTATAAAGTTTGAGAACCACAGTTTTACAAAACAGTTAAAACAGTTAAAACAGTTAAAATGTCCTAAAACTAAATTACACTTTATTTACAAAATGTACAGAAAATACTACAGGCATTCTAATAATAATAACATCAATCATTTACATCAATAAACACTGAGGAGCCTGTGTGTGTGTGTGTGTGTGTGTGTGTGTGTGTGTGTGTGTGTGTGTGTGTGTGTGTGTGTGTGTGTGTGTGTGTGTGTGTGTGTGTGTGTGTGTGTGTGTGTGTGTGTGTGTGCGCGCATTTCTGTAGCATAAATTCATGTTTGCACACACACACACACACACACACACACACACACACACACACACACACACACACACACACACACACACACACACACACACACACACACACACACACACACAGTGCTACATGTAGCTCCTCCTCTTCCTATCTGACTCACAGGGACACTGAGCCCCCCACCCTCCAGCACCAGAACCCAGCATAGAGAGGTCCAGTGAACCTGGACTGGAAGGTGTGCAGGTGTGTGAGTGTGTCAGAGGACAGTGTGTAGAAGGACACAGTGCCAGCAGCATGGTCTACATACACTGCTACTGTGGAGGAGGAGGAGGAGGGACTGACAGGGAGGACAGTGTGCTCCTTATTGTGACTCACAGTGTACCTGTTATTAACACCATCACAGAGCAGCCTCCAGGACTGATCATTGAATCCAAACCAACTGTCATCACCCCGTCTGGGGTGTTCTCCGTGTGCCACTGCTACAGCAACCCGTCCACTACACTTTACCTCATAGTAACAGCGTCCACTCAGTGTCTCTCTGGACATCACCTGACGGTAGGTCTCAAATCTGTGTGGATGAGGAGGATAGTTCTGATCCTCTCCCACCCCGCTCACCTTCCTGTTGTTCTCAGACAGAGAGAGCTGTCTGTGTGCTGTGTTTGGATCCAGTGTGAGTTCACACACATCTGATGAGAAGAACAACATGCAATACAGCACCAGTTTACAATCACACATAATAATAATAATAATAATAATAATAATTTCACCTCAGTGACCTCACATTACTGTAACTAACCATCCTCTGCTTTCAATGGTAACAGATGGACTGTAATGCCCACAGGTCACCGCTAGAGGGCGCACCATGCCCGTGACAGACAGCTATATGGTGACTTGATGAGGTGTTGGGTGAAATCAACCCTCAAGGCTTTCTGACAGACATATGGGAACCCCTCCCCTACTGGGCGGGGTTTTTCCTTTTCTTTGACATGACTTGGCCGTGTTCTAATGAAGTAGACTCTAGAGAAGCATTCCAGCAGCCAGCTGGTAGCATGCCTCGTTAGGCAATAGACCGTTAAGACCACCGGATTAAGGTTGGTGAGGGGTCCGTTAAAACGACCAGATTAAGGTTGGTGAGGGGTCCGTTAAAACGACCGGATTAAGGTTGGTGAGGGGTGCGTTAAAACGACCGGATTAAGGTTGGTGAGGGGTCCGTTAAAACGACCGGATTAAAGTTGGTGAGGGGTCCGTTAAAACGACCGGATTAAGGTTTGTGAGGGGTCCGTTAAAACCACCGGATTAAGGTTGGTGAGGGGTCCGTTAAAACCACCGGATTAAGGTTGGTGAGGGGTCCGTTAAAACCAGTGGTGCTCAATATTTCATGTCAAGGACCCCAAACATTATATGTAATTGGCCGCGGACCCCCATTTGAAAATATGTTGTTCTAGGGACGCCTCAGAAGCAAAGATATGAGTTAAAAACGTTCACTCTGAAAGAATACATATTCAAAGATTTGTGCCGCATTTTCATGATTTTTCTAAAATAGCAGACCTACAAGCTCGTAGCGCGGCACTCGGTGTCGCGCTATGAGCTTGTAGATCTGCTATTTTTCAATAGCTAAAGTATAACATAATGCTTAAAACACCAAAAGGGGTTCCCGCCCAAAATGGGTTAAGGTTGGTGAGGGGTCTGTTAAAACGACCGGATTAAGGTTGGTGAGGGGTCCGTTAAAACGACCGGATTAAGGTTGGTGAGGGGTCCGTTAAAACGACCGGATTAAGGTTAGTGAGGGGTGCGTTAAAACGACCGGATTAAGGTTGGTGAGGGGTGCGTTAAAACGACCGGATTAAGGTTGGTGAGGGGTCCGTTAAAACGACCGGATTAAAGTTGGTGAGGGGTCCGTTAAAACGACCGGATTAAGGTTTGTGAGGGGTCCGTTAAAACCACCAGATTAAGGTTGGTGAGGGGTCCGTTAAAACGACCAGATTAAGGTTGGTGAGGGGTCCGTTAAAACGACTGGATTAAGGTTGGTGAGGGGTGCATTAAAACGACCGGATTAAAGTTGGTGAGTGGTCCGTTAAAACGACCGGATTAAGGTTGGTGAGGTGTCCGTTAAAACGACCGGATTAAGGTTGGTGAGGGGTGCGTTAAAACTACCGGATTAAAGTTGTTGAGGGGTCCATTAAAACGACCGGATTAAGGTTGGTGAGGGGTCCGTTAAATCGACCGGATTAAGGTTAGTGAGGGCTCCGTTAAAACGACCGGATTAAAGTTGGTGAGGGGTCCGTTAAAACCACCGGATTAAGGTTGGTGAGGGGTCCGTTAAAACCACCGGATGAAGGTTGGTGAGGGGTCCGTTAAAACCAGTGGTGCTCAATATTTCATGTCAAGGACCCCAAACATTATATGTAATTGGCCGCGGACCCCCATTTGAAAATATGTTGTTCTAGGGACAACTCAGAAGCAAAGATATGAGTTAAAAACGTTCGCTCTGAAAGAATACATATTCAAAGATTTGTGCCGCATTTTCATGATTTTTCTAAAATAGCAGACCTACAAGCTCGTAGCGCGGCACTCGGTGTCGCGCTATGAGCTTGTAGATCTGCTATTTTTCAATAGCTAAAGTATAACATAATGCTTAAAACACCAAAAGGGGTTCCCGCCCAGAATGGATTAAGGTTGGTGAGGGGTCCATTAAAACGACCGGATTAAGGTTTGGTGAGGGGTCCGTTAAAACGACCGGATTAAGGTTGGTGAGGGGTCCGTTAAAACGACCGGGTTAAGGTTAGTGAGGGGTCCGTTAAAACGACCGGATTAAGGTTGGTGAGGGGTCCGTTAAAACGACCGGATTAAGGTTGGTGAGGGGTGCGTTAAAACGACCAGATTAAAGTTGGTGAAAGGTCCGTTAAAACCACCGGATTAAGGTTGGTGAGGGGTCCGTTAAAACGACCGGATTAAGGTTGGTGAGGGGTCCGTTAAAACGACCGGATTAAGGTTGGTGAGGGGTGCGTTAAAACGACCGGATTAAGGTTGGTGAGGGGTCCGTTAAAACGACCAAATTAAGGTTGGTGAGGGGTCCGTTAAAACGACTGGATTAAGGTTGGTGAGGGGTCCGTTAAAACGACCAGATTGAAGTTGGTGAGGGGTCCGTTAAAACGACCGGATTAAGGTTGGTGAGGGGTCCGTTAAAACGACCGGAATAAGGTTGGTGAGGGGTCCGTTAAAACCACCGGATTAAGGTTGGTGAGGGGTCCGTTAAACCGACCGGATTAAGGTTGGTGAGGGGTGCGTTAAAACGACCGGATTAAGGTTGGTGAGGGGTCCGTTAAAACCACTGGATTAAGGTCCCCCATTTGAAAATATGTTGTTCTAGGGACCCCTCAGAAGCAAAGATTTGAGTTAAAAACGTTCGCTTTGAAAGAATATATATTCAAAGATTTGTGCCGCATTTTCACGATTTAAAAAAAAATAGCAGACCTACAAGCTCATAGCGCCGCACTCGGTGTCGCGCTATGAGCTTGTAGATCTGCTATTTTTCAATAGCTAAAGTATAACATAATGCTTAAAACACCAAAAGGGGTTCCCGCCCAAAATGGGTTAAGGTTGGTGAGGGGTCAGTTAAAACGACCTGATTAAGGTTGGTGAGGGGTCCGTTAAAACGACCGGATTAAGGTTGGTGAGGGGTCCGTTAAAACGACCGGATTAAGGATGGTGAGGGGTCCGTTAAAACGACCGGATTAAGGTTAGTGAGGGGTGCGTTAAAACGACCGGATTAAGGTTGGTGAGGGGTCCGTTAAAACGACCGGATTAAGGTTGGTGAGGGGTCCGTTAAAACGACCGGATTAAGGTTAGTGAGGGGTGCGTTAAAATGACCGGATTAAGGTTGGTGAGGGGTCCGTTAAAACGACTGGATTAAGGGTGGTGAGGGGTCCGTTAAAACGATCGGATTAACCCATTTAGGACTGATGTCGAAATTTAAAAAAGGTCTTCTAAATCCTGACAGTTTTCTGAAATACCTACGTTTCTATATCAGTGGTGCTCAATATTTCATGTCAAGGACCCCAAACATATGTAATTGGCCGCGGACCCCCATTTGAAAATATGTTGTTCTAGGGACGCCTCAGAAGCAAAGATATGAGTTAAAAACGTTCACTCTGAAAGAATACATATTCAAAGATTTGTGCCGCATTTTCATGATTTTTCTAAAATAGCAGACCTACAAGCTCGTAGCGCGGCACTCGGTGTCGCGCTATGAGCTTGTAGATCTGCTATTTTTCAATAGCTAAAGTATAACATAATGCTTAAAACACCAAAAGGGGTTCCCGCCCAAAATGGGTTAAGGTTGGTGAGGGGTCTGTTAAAACGACCGGATTAAGGTTGGTGAGGGGTCCGTTAAAACGACCGGATTAAGGTTGGTGAGGGGTCCGTTAAAACGACCGGATTAGGGTTAGTGAGGGGTGCGTTAAAACGACCGGATTAAGGTTGGTGAGGGGTGCGTTAAAACGACCGGATTAAAGTTGGTGAGGGGTCCGTTAAAACGACCGGATTAAGGTTTGTGAGGGGTCCATTAAAACCACCGGATTAAGGTTGGTGAGGGGTCCGTTAAAACGACCAGATTAAGGTTGGTGAGGGGTCCGTTAAAACGACTGGATTAAGGTTGGTGAGGGGTGCATTAAAACGACCGGATTAAAGTTGGTGAGTGGTCCGTTAAAACGACCGGATTAAGGTTGGTGAGGTGTCCGTTAAAACGACCGGATTAAGGTTGGTGAGGGGTGCGTTAAAACTACCGGATTAAAGTTGTTGAGGGGTCCATTAAAACGACCGGATTAAGGTTGGTGAGGGGTCCGTTAAATCGACCGGATTAAGGTTAGTGAGGGCTCCGTTAAAACGACCGGATTAAAGTTGGTGAGGGGTCCGTTAAAACCACCGGATTAAGGTTGGTGAGGGGTCCGTTAAAACCACCGGATTAAGGTTGGTGAGGGGTCCGTTAAAACCAGTGGTGCTCAATATTTCATGTCAAGGACCCCAAACATTATATGTAATTGGCCGCGGACCCCCATTTGAAAATATGTTGTTCTAGGGACAACTCAGAAGCAAAGATATGAGTTAAAAACGTTCGCTCTGAAAGAATACATATTCAAAGATTTGTGCCGCATTTTCATGATTTTTCTAAAATAGCAGACCTACAAGCTCGTAGCGCGGCACTCGGTGTCGCGCTATGAGCTTGTAGATCTGCTATTTTTCAATAGCTAAAGTATAACATAATGCTTAAAACACCAAAAGGGGTTCCCGCCCAAAATGGGTTAAGGTTGGTGAGGGGTCTGTTAAAACGACCGGATTAAGGTTGGTGAGGGGTCCGTTAAAACGACCGGATTAAGGTTGGTGAGGGGTCCGTTAAAACGACCGGATTAGGGTTAGTGAGGGGTGCGTTAAAACGACCGGATTAAGGTTGGTGAGGGGTGCGTTAAAACGACCGGATTAAAGTTGGTGAGGGGTCCGTTAAAACGACCGGATTAAGGTTTGTGAGGGGTCCATTAAAACCACCGGATTAAGGTTGGTGAGGGGTCCGTTAAAACGACCAGATTAAGGTTGGTGAGGGGTCCGTTAAAACGACTGGATTAAGGTTGGTGAGGGGTGCATTAAAACGACCGGATTAAAGTTGGTGAGTGGTCCGTTAAAACAACCGGATTAAGGTTGGTGAGGTGTCCGTTAAAACGACCGGATTAAGGTTGGTGAGGGGTGCGTTAAAACTACCGGATTAAAGTTGTTGAGGGGTCCATTAAAACGACCGGATTAAGGTTGGTGAGGGGTCCGTTAAATCGACCGGATTAAGGTTAGTGAGGGCTCCGTTAAAACGACCGGATTAAAGTTGGTGAGGGGTCCGTTAAAACCACCGGATTAAGGTTGGTGAGGGGTCCGTTAAAACCACCGGATTAAGGTTGGTGAGGGGTCCGTTAAAACCAGTGGTGCTCAATATTTCATGTCAAGGACCCCAAACATTATATGTAATTGGCCGCGGACCCCCATTTGAAAATATGTTGTTCTAGGGACAACTCAGAAGCAAAGATATGAGTTAAAAACGTTCGCTCTGAAAGAATATATATTCAAAGATTTGTGCCGCATTTTCATGATTTTTCTAAAATAGCAGACCTACAAGCTCGTAGCGCGGCACTCGGTGTCGACCGGATTAAGGTTTGTGAGGGGTCCGTTAAAACCACCGGATTAAGGTTGGTGAGGGGTCCGTTAAAACGACCAGATTAAGGTTGGTGAGGGGTCCGTTAAAACGACTGGATTAAGGTTGGTGAGGGGTCCGTTAAAACCAGTGGTGCTCAATATTTCATGTCAAGGACCCCAAACATTATATGTAATTGGCCGCGGACCCCCATTTGAAAATATGTTGTTCTAGGGACAACTCAGAAGCAAAGATATGAGTTAAAAACGTTCGCTCTGAAAGAATATATATTCAAAGATTTGTGCCGCATTTTCATGATTTTTCTAAAATAGCAGACCTACAAGCTCGTAGCGCGGCACTCGGTGTCGACCGGATTAAGGTTTGTGAGGGGTCCGTTAAAACCACCGGATTAAGGTTGGTGAGGGGTCCGTTAAAACGACCAGATTAAGGTTGGTGAGGGGTCCGTTAAAACGACTGGATTAAGGTTGGTGAGGGGTCCATTAAAACGACCGGATTAAAGTTGGTGAGTGGTCCGTTAAAACGACCGGATTAAGGTTGGTGAGGGGTGCGTTAAAACGACCGGATTAAAGTTGGTGAGTGGTCCGTTAAAACGACCGGAATAAGGTTGGTGAGGTGTCCGTTAAAACGACCGGATTAAGGTTGGTGAGGGGTGCGTTAAAACTACCGGATAAAAGTTGTTGAGGGGTCCATTAAAACGACCGGATTAAGGTTGGTGAGGGGTCCATTAAAACGATCGGATTAACCCATTTAGGCCTGACGTCGAAATTTAAAAAATGTCTTCTAAATCCTGACAGTTTTCTGAAATACCTACATTTCTATATCAGAAGGTTGGTGAGGGGTCCGTTAAAACCACCGGATTAAGGTTGGTGAGGGGTGCGTTAAAACGACCGGAATAAAGTTGGTGAGGGGTCCGTTAAAACGACTGGATTAAAGTTGGTGAGGGGTCCGTTAAAACGACCGGATTAAGGTTAGTGAGGGGTCCGTTAAAACGACCGGATTAAGGTTGGTGAGGGGTCTGTTAAAACGACCGGATTAAGGTTGGTGAGGGGTGCGTTAAAACGACCGGATTAAAGTTGTTGAGGGGTCCGTTAAAACCACCGGATTAAGGTTGGTGAGGGGTCCGTTAAAACCACCGGATTAAGGTTGGTGAGGGGTCCGTTAAAACCAGTGGTGCTCAATATTTCATGTCAAGGACCCCAAACATTATATGTAATTGGCCGCGGACCCCCATTTGAAAATATGTTCTAAATCTAGGGACACCTCAGAAGCAAAGATATGAGTTAAAAACGTTCGCTCTGAAAGAATATATATTCAAAGATTTGTGCCGCATTTTCACGATTTTTCTAAAATAGCAGACCTACAAGCTCGTAGCGCGGCACTCTGTGTCGCGCTATGAGCTTGTAGATCTGCTATTTTTCAATAGCTAAAGTATTACATAATGCTTAAAACACCAAAAGGGGTTCCCGCCCAGAATGGATTAAGGTTGGTGAGGGGTCCGTTAAAACGACCGGATTAAGGTTGGTGAGGGGTCCGTTAAAACGACGGGATTAAGATTGGTGAGGGGTCCGTTAAAACGACCGGATTAAGGTTTGTGAGGGGTCCGTTAAAACAACCGGATTAAGGTTGGTGAGGGGTGCGTTAAAACGACCGGATTAAGGTTGGTGAGGGGTGCGTTAAAACGACTGGATTAAAGTTGGTGAGGGGTCCGTTAAAACGACCGGATTAAGGTTAGTGAGGGGTCCGTTAAAACGACCGGATTAAGGTTGGTGAGGGGTCTGTTAAAACGACCGGATTAAGGTTGGTGAGGGGTGCGTTAAAACGACCGGATTAAAGTTGGTGAGTGGTCCGTTAAAACGACCGGATTAAGGTTGGTGAGGTGTCCGTTAAAACGACCGGATTAAGGTTGGTGAGGGGTGCGTTAAAACTACCGGATTAAAGTTGTTGAGGGGTCCATTAAAACGACCGGATTAAGGTTGGTGAGGGGTCCGTTAAATCGACCGGATTAAGGTTAGTGAGGGCTCCGTTAAAACGACCGGATTAAAGTTGGTGAGGGGTCCGTTAAAACCACCGGATTAAGGTTGGTGAGGGGTCCGTTAAAACCACCGGATTAAGGTTGGTGAGGGGTCCGTTAAAACCAGTGGTGCTCAATATTTCATGTCAAGGACCCCAAACATTATATGTAATTGGCCGCGGACCCCCATTTGAAAATATGTTGTTCTAGGGACAACTCAGAAGCAAAGATATGAGTTAAAAACGTTCGCTCTGAAAGAATACATATTCAAAGATTTGTGCCGCATTTTCATGATTTTTCTAAAATAGCAGACCTACAAGCTCGTAGCGCGGCACTCTGTGTCGACCGGATTAAGGTTTGTGAGGGGTCCGTTAAAACCACCGGATTAAGGTTGGTGAGGGGTCCGTTAAAACGACCAGATTAAGGTTGGTGAGGGGTCCGTTAAAACGACTGGATTAAGGTTGGTGAGGGGTGCATTAAAACGACCGGATTAAAGTTGGTGAGTGGTCCGTTAAAACGACCGGATTAAGGTTGGTGAGGTGTCCGTTAAAACGACCGGATTAAGGTTGGTGAGGGGTGCGTTAAAACTACCGGATAAAAGTTGTTGAGGGGTCCATTAAAACGACCGGATTAAGGTTGGTGAGGGGTCCATTAAAACGATCGGATTAACCCATTTAGGCCTGACGTCGAAATTTTAAAAATGTCTTCTAAATCCTGACAGTTTTCTGAAATACCTACATTTCTATATCAGAAGGTTGGTGAGGGGTCCGTTAAAACCACCGGATTAAGGTTAGTGAGGGGTGCGTTAAAACGACCGGAATAAAGTTGGTGAGGGGTCCGTTAAAACGACTGGATTAAAGTTGGTGAGGGGTCCGTTAAAACGACCGGATTAAGGTTAGTGAGGGGTCCGTTAAAACGACCGGATTAAGGTTGGTGAGGGGTCTGTTAAAACGACCGGATTAAGGTTGGTGAGGGGTGCGTTAAAACGACCGGATTAAAGTTGTTGAGGGGTCCGTTAAAACCACCGGATTAAGGTTGGTGAGGGGTCCGTTAAAACCACCGGATTAAGGTTGGTGAGGGGTCCGTTAAAACCAGTGGTGCTCAATATTTCATGTCAAGGACCCCAAACATTATATGTAATTGGCCGCGGACCCCCATTTGAAAATATGTTCTAAATCTAGGGACACCTCAGAAGCAAAGATATGAGTTAAAAACGTTCGCTCTGAAAGAATATATATTCAAAGATTTGTGCCGCATTTTCACGATTTTTCTAAAATAGCAGACCTACAAGCTCGTAGCGCGGCACTCTGTGTCGCGCTATGAGCTTGTAGATCTGCTATTTTTCAATAGCTAAAGTATTACATAATGCTTAAAACACCAAAAGGGGTTCCCGCCCAGAATGGATTAAGGTTGGTGAGGGGTCCGTTAAAACGACCGGATTAAGGTTGGTGAGGGGTCCGTTAAAACGACGGGATTAAGATTGGTGAGGGGTCCGTTAAAACGACCGGATTAAGGTTTGTGAGGGGTCCGTTAAAACAACCGGATTAAGTTTGGTGAAAGGGTCCGTTAAAATGACCGGATTAAGGTTAGTGAGGGGTCCGTTAAAACGACCGGATTAAGGTTGGTGAGGGGTCTGTTAAAACGACCGGATTAAGGTTGGTGAGGGGTGCGTTAAAACGACCGGATTAAAGTTGGTGAGTGGTCCGTTAAAACGACCGGATTAAGGTTGGTGAGGTGTCCATTAAAACGACCGGATTAAGGTTGGTGAGGGGTCCGTTAAATCGACCGGATTAAGGTTAGTGAGGGCTCCGTTAAAACGACCGGATTAAAGTTGGTGAGGGGTCCGTTAAAACCACCGGATTATGGTTGGTGAGGGGTCCGTTAAAACCACCGGATTAAGGTTGGTGAGGGGTCCGTTAAAACCAGTGGTGCTCAATATTTCATGTCAAGGACCCCAAACATTATATGTAATTGGCCGCGGACCCCCATTTGAAAATATGTTGTTCTAGGGACAACTCAGAAGCAAAGATATGAGTTAAAAACGTTCGCTCTGAAAGAATACATATTCAAAGATTTGTGCCGCATTTTCATGATTTTTCTAAAATAGCAGACCTACAAGCTCGTAGCGCGGCACTCTGTGTCGACCGGATTAAGGTTTGTGAGGGGTCCGTTAAAACCACCGGATTAAGGTTGGTGAGGGGTCCGTTAAAACGACCAGATTAAGGTTGGTGAGGGGTCCGTTAAAACGACTGGATTAAGGTTGGTGAGGGGTGCATTAAAACGACCGGATTAAAGTTGGTGAGTGGTCCGTTAAAACGACCGGATTAAGGTTGGTGAGGTGTCCGTTAAAACGACCGGATTAAGGTTGGTGAGGGGTGCGTTAAAACTACCGGATAAAAGTTGTTGAGGGGTCCATTAAAACGACCGGATTAAGGTTGGTGAGGGGTCCATTAAAACGATCGGATTAACCCATTTAGGCCTGACGTCGAAATTTTAAAAATGTCTTCTAAATCCTGACAGTTTTCTGAAATACCTACATTTCTATATCAGAAGGTTGGTGAGGGGTCCGTTAAAACCACCGGATTAAGGTTGGTGAGGGGTGCGTTAAAACGACCGGAATAAAGTTGGTGAGGGGTCCGTTAAAACGACTGGATTAAAGTTGGTGAGGGGTCCGTTAAAACGACCGGATTAAGGTTAGTGAGGGGTCCGTTAAAACGACCGGATTAAGGTTGGTGAGGGGTCTGTTAAAACGACCGGATTAAGGTTGGTGAGGGGTGCGTTAAAACGACCGGATTAAAGTTGTTGAGGGGTCCGTTAAAACCACCGGATTAAGGTTGGTGAGGGGTCCGTTAAAACCACCGGATTAAGGTTGGTGAGGGGTCCGTTAAAACCAGTGGTGCTCAATATTTCATGTCAAGGACCCCAAACATTATATGTAATTGGCCGCGGACCCCCATTTGAAAATATGTTCTAAATCTAGGGACACCTCAGAAGCAAAGATATGAGTTAAAAACGTTCGCTCTGAAAGAATATATATTCAAAGATTTGTGCCGCATTTTCACGATTTTTCTAAAATAGCAGACCTACAAGCTCGTAGCGCGGCACTCTGTGTCGCGCTATGAGCTTGTAGATCTGCTATTTTTCAATAGCTAAAGTATTACATAATGCTTAAAACACCAAAAGGGGTTCCCGCCCAGAATGGATTAAGGTTGGTGAGGGGTCCGTTAAAACGACCGGATTAAGGTTGGTGAGGGGTCCGTTAAAACGACGGGATTAAGATTGGTGAGGGGTCCGTTAAAACGACCGGATTAAGGTTTGTGAGGGGTCCGTTAAAACAACCGGATTAAGTTTGGTGAAAGGGTCCGTTAAAATGACCGGATTAAGGTTGGTGAGGGGTGCGTTAAAACGACCGGATTAAGGTTGGTGAGGGGTGGGTTAAAACGACCGGATTAAGGTTGGTGAGGGGTGCGTTAAAACGACTGGATTAAAGTTGGTGAGGGGTCCGTTAAAACGACCGGATTAAGGTTAGCGAGGGGTCCGTTAAAACGACCGGATTAAGGTTGGTGAGGGGTCTGTTAAAACGACCGGATTAAGGTTGGTGAGGGGTGCGTTAAAACGACCGGATTAAAGTTGTTGAGGGTTCCGTTAAAACCACCGGATTAAGGTTGGTGAGGGGTCCGTTAAAACCACCGGATTAAGGTTGGTGAGGGGTCCGTTAAAACCACCTGATTAAGGTTGGTGAGGGGTCCGTTAAAACGACCGGATTAAGGTTAGTGAGGGGTCCGTTAAAACGACCGGATTAAGGTTGGTGAGGGGTCTGTTAAAACGACCGGATTAAGGTTGGTGAGGGGTGCGTTAAAACGACCGGATTAAAGTTGTTGAGGGGTCCGTTAAAACCACCGGATTAAGGTTGGTGAGGGGTCCGTTAAAACCACCGGATTAAGGTTGGTGAGGGGTCCGTTAAAACCACCGGATTAAGGTTGGTGAGGGGTCCGTTAAAACCAGTGGTGCTCAATATTTCATGTCAAGGACCCCAAACATTATATGTAATTGGCCGCGGACCCCCATTTGAAAATATGTTTTTCTAAATCTAGGGACACCTCAGAAGCAAAGATATGAGTTAAAAACGTTCGCTCTGAAAGAATATATATTCAAAGATTTGTGCCGCATTTTCACGATTTTTCTAAAATAGCAGACCTACAAGCTCGTAGCGCGGCACTCTGTGTCGCACTATGAGTTTGTAGATCTGCTATTTTTCAATAGCTAAAGTATAACATAATGCTTAAAACACCAAAAGGGGTTCCCGCCCAGAATGGATTAAGGTTGGTGAGGGGTCCGTTAAAACGACCGGATTAAGGTTGGTGAGGGGTCCGTTAAAACGACGGGATTAAGGTTGGTGAAAGGTCCGTTAAAACCACCGGATTAAGGTTGGTGAGGGGTCCGTTAAAACGACCGGATTAAGGTTGGTGAGGGGTCCGTTAAAACGACCGGATTAAGGTTGGTGAGGGGTCCGTTAAAACGACCGGATTAAGGTTGGTGAGGGGTCCGTTAAAACGACCGGATTAAGGTTGGTGAGGGGTCCGTTAAAACGACCGGATTAAGGTTGGTGAGGGGTCCGTTAAAATGACCGGATTAAGGTTGGTGAGGGGTCTGTTAAAACGACCGGATTAAGGTTGGTGAGGGGTGCGTTAAAACGACCGGATTAAAGTTGTTGAGGGGTGCGTTAAAACGACCGGATTAAGGTTGGTGAGGGGTCCGTTAAAACCACCGGATTAAGGTTGGTGAGGGGTCCGTTAAAACCACCGGATTAAGGTTGGTGAGGGGTCCGTTAAAACCACCAGATTAAGGTTGGTGAGGGGTCCGTTAAAACCAGTGGTGCTCAATATTTCATGTCAAGGACCCCAAACATTATATGTAATTGGCCGCGGACCCCCATTTGAAAATATGTTGTTCTAAATCTAGGGACACCTCAGAAGCAAAGATATGAGTTAAAAACGTTCGCTCTGAAAGAATATATATTCAAAGATTTGTGCCGCATTTTCACGATTTTTCTAAAATAGCAGACCTACAAGCTCGTAGCGCGGCACTCTGTGTCGCACTATGAGTTTGTAGATCTGCTATTTTTCAATAGCTAAAGTATAACATAATGCTTAAAACACCAAAAGGGGTTCCCGCCCAGAATGGATTAAGGTTGGTGAGTGGTCCGTTAAAACGACCGGATTAAGGTTGGTGAGGGGTCCGTTAAAACGACGGGATTAAGGTTGGTGAAAGGTCCGTTAAAACCACCGGATTAAGGTTGGTGAGGGGTCCGTTAAAACGACCGGATTAAGGTTGGTGAGGGGTCCGTTAAAACGACCGGATTAAGGTTGGTGAGGGGTCCGTTAAAACGACAGGATTAAGGTTGTTGAGGGGTCCGTTAAAACGACGGGATTAAGGTTGGTGAGGGGTCCGTTAAAACGACCGGATTAAGGTTTGTGAGGGGTCCGTTAAAACGACCGGATTAAGGTTGGTGAGGGGTCCGTTAAAACGACCGGATTAAGGTTGGTGAGGGGTCCGTTAAAACGACCGGATTAAGGTTGGTGAGGGGTCCATTAAAACGATCGGATTAACCCATTTAGGCCTGACGTCGAAATTTAAAAAATGTCTTCTAAATCCTGACAGTTTTCTGAAATACCTAAATTTCTATATCAGAAGGTTGGTGAGGGGTCCGTTAAAACCACCGGATTAAGGTTGGTGAGGGGTGCGTTAAAACGACCGGATTAAAGTTGGTGAGGGGTCCGTTAAAACGACTGGATTAAAGTTGGTGAGGGGTCCGTTAAAACGACCGGATTAAGGTTAGTGAGGGGTCCGTTAAAACGACCGGATTAAGGTTGGTGAGGGGTCTGTTAAAACGACCGGATTAAGGTTGGTGAGGGGTGCGTTAAAACGACCGGATTAAAGTTGTTGAGGGTTCCGTTAAAACCACCGGATTAAGGTTGGTGAGGGGTCCGTTAAAACCACCGGATTAAGGTTGGTGAGGGGTCCGTTAAAACCACCGGATTAAGGTTGGTGAGGGGTGTGTTAAAACGACCGGATTAAGGTTGGTGAGGGGTGCGTTAAAACGACCGGATTAAGGTTGGTGAGGGGTGCGTTAAAACGACCGGAGTAAAGTTGGCGAGGGGTCCGTTAAAACGACTGGATTAAGGTTGGTGAGGGGTGCGTTAAAATGACCGGATTAAAGTTGTTGAGTGGTCCGTTAAAACGACGGGATTAAGGTTGGTGAGGGGTCCGTTAAAACGACCGGATTAAGGTTTGTGAGGGGTCCGTTAAAACGACCGGATTAAGGTTGGTGAGGGGTCCATTAAAACGACCGGATTAAGGTTGGTGAGGGGTGCGTTAAAACGACCGGATTAAGGTTGGTGAGGGGTGCGTTAAAACGACCGGAGTAAAGTTTGCGAGGGGTCCGTTAAAACGACCGGATTAAAGTTGGTGAGGGGTCCGTTAAAACGACCGGATTAAGGTTGGTGAGGGGTCCGTTAAAACGACCGGATTAAGGTTGGTGAGGGGTCCATTAAAACGACCTGATTAAGGTTGGTGAGGGGTCCATTAAAACGATCGGATTAACCCATTTAGGCCTGACGTCGAAATTTAAAAAATGTCTTCTAAATCCTGACAGTTTTCTGAAATACCTAAATTTCTATATCAGAAGGTTGGTGAGGGGTCCGTTAAAACCACCGGATTAAGGTTGGTGAGGGGTGCGTTAAAACGACCGGATTAAAGTTGGTGAGGGGTCCGTTAAAACGACTGGATTAAAGTTGGTGAGGGGTCCGTTAAAACGACCGGATTAAGGTTAGTGAGGGGTCCGTTAAAACGACCGGATTAAGGTTGGTGAGGGGTCTGTTAAAACGACCGGATTAAGGTTGGTGAGGGGTCCGTTAAAACCACCGGATTAAGGTTGGTGAGGGGTCCGTTAAAACCACCGGATTAAGGTTGGTGAGGGGTCCATTAAAACCACCGGATTAAGGTTGGTGAGGGGTCCGTTAAAACCACCGGATTAAGGTTGGTGAGGGGTCCGTTAAAACGACCGGATTAAGGTTGGTGAGGGGTCCGTTTTTGGCTTTGTGTGGTGCCACTGTGTGGTTATTATAATAATATCACTGTATTAGTCTACATGTTATTAATAATATCACTGTATTAGTCTACATGTTATTAATAATATCACTGTATTAGTCTACATGTTATTATAATAATATCACTGTATTAGTCTACATGTTATTAATAATATCACTGTATTAGTCTACATGTTATTATAATAATATCACTGTATTAGTTAGGGATGTTGAAAAAAGTTGAAAATCGACTCGATTTTCGACTCATGCCTTCCGCGACTCAAAAACGTATGAGTCGAAAAATCGTTTTTATTTTATTTTTAATTTTTTTTGCGCCCGTCAGCGCCGCACCTCACACCTCGCATGCCCTGGCTACAGTTAGAGCGCCATCGTCCAAGGGTGTGGGGTGAAGGGGAAGGGTATCTTAGCAACACTGAATGCTCTGTCCCATTGGTCGTGTGCTCGTATCATGAGCCAATGGCTGCAGCTCTGAGCCCCCAGACCCCAGGTTCGCAATGCATCTCATTGCTCACTCTCAAAGACAGGTCCGCTCTGTTCTGAGCTGTGAGCGCTCTTCTCTTCTCGTGAAGAAAGCAGGACAGCGTTGTCAAATAAATCCCGCCGTCATTCATACTGTATTTATTCCCCGACCCGACATTAAAATACGGAACAACGTGCGTCCCGTATCAGTTCATTACGGGACTTGTGACAGGCTGCTGCAGACACTTGAGTTGGGACTAGCTGATAGCATAGCAGCCGATAGCGCCGCTGCTCCTTCAGTGTCGTTGTTTACAAAATAAAGTTTATTTTTTATTATTGGGCTTTGATCATTGATGCAAATTCTAAACATATGGATGCAGCTGCAGAAGTTGTGTTGCTTAAAGGAATGCATAGTTGCGTTCTCCTCAACTGCTGCGCAGCAACAACAAAAATACAAAAATAAAAAATAATGGAAAATAAATAGGAAAAAAAGTCGATCGACTCGTCGATTTGCGGCCTCGATTTATCGATTGGCCAAATATGAGTCGTTTGGCATCCCTAGTATTAGTCTACATGTTATTATAATAATATCACTGTATTAGTCTACATGTTATTATAATAATATCACTGTATTAGTCTACATGTTATTAATAATATCACTGTATTAGTCTACATGTTATTATAATAATATCACTGTATTAGTCTACATGTTATTATAATAATATCACTGTATTAATCTACATGTTATTATAATAATATCACTGTATTAATCTACATGTTATTAATAATATCACTGTATTAGTCTACATGTTATTATAATAATATCACTGTATTAGTCTACATGTTATTAATAATATCACTGTATTAGTCTACATGTTATTAATAATATCACTGTATTAGTCTACATGTTATTATAATAATATCACTGTATTAGTCTACATGTTATTATAATATTATCACTGTATTAGTCTACATGTTATTATAATAATATCACTGTATTAATCTACATGTTATTAATAATATCACTGTATTAGTCTACATGTTATTAATAATATCACTGTATTAGTCTACATGTTATTAATAATATCACTATTAGTCTACATGTTATTATAATAATATCACTGTATTAGTCTACATGTTATTATAATAATATCACTGTATTAGTCTACATGTTATTAATAATATCACTGTATTAGTCTACATGTTATTATAATAATATCACTGTATTAGTCTACATGTTATTATAATAATATCACTGTATTAGTCTACATGTTATTATAATAATATCACTGTATTAGTCTACATGTTATTAATAATATCACTGTATTAGTCTACATGTTATTAATAATATCACTGTATTAGTCTACATGTTATTATAATAATATCACTGTATTAGTCTACATGTTATTAATAATATCACTGTATTAGTCTACATGTTATTATAATAATATCACTGTATTAGTCTACATGTTATTAATAATATCACTGTATTAGTCTACATGTTATTATAATAATATCACTGTATTAGTCTACATGTTATTAATAATATCACTGTATTAGTCTACATGTTATTATAATAATATCACTGTATTAGTCTACATGTTATTATAATAATATCACTGTATTAGTCTACATGTTATTAATAATATCACTGTATTAGTCTACATGTTATTAATAATATCACTGTATTAGTCTACATGTTATTATAATAATATCACTGTATTAGTCTACATGTTATTATAATAATATCACTGTATTAGTCTACATGTTATTATAATAATATCACTGTATTAGTCTACATGTTATTATAATAATATCACTGTATTAGTCTACATGTTATTATAATAATATCACTGTATTAGTCTACATGTTATTATAATAATATCACTGTATTAGTCTACATGTTATTATAATAATATCACTGTATTAGTCTACATGTTATGGTAATTATCATCTTCAATCAAGTCAGTGGTTCTCAAACTGTTTCATTCAAAGGACCCACATTTATATTATATTTGGCCACAGACCCCCATCATGAAGAGAACATTAAAACACTTTCAAGGTTTTTTAAATGTTCATAAATATCCATGGATAAAGTGGTTAACAGTTATTGTGATGCTGTATTAACACATTTAGCTGGGGACCCCCTGGAACCCCCCAAGGACCCCTGGAGGGTCCCCGGACCCCACTTTGAGAACCAATGATGTTGGATGTGATGCTTTGACTGAATGAATAAAACAGAATATAAACTTACACTTCTTCACTCCTGGTGTCAGCCTGTTCTCTCCACCGTGGTCCACACTGGAGTTGGAGGAGAGACAAAGTCAGACCTGAATATTCTCTATGATAATATAATTGATAATGATTTTACACCATTAAACATCAAACAACACAGAACAGCATCAAAGTATGCTGTCCTTCTCTAAAGCTATAGATCATATATGTATTCATAGCCTATTGATTACCTAGTTATTGATTTTCTATCAGAGGTGAGCTGGCAGAACAGAGGTCATTCTGGAGTGACAAGCAGGTGCAATCTGATGAACATGTTGTGTTGGTCTTTCTCTCACAGCCTCCTGCTGTCAGAGTTGAACTGACTAACTGTCTCTCACAGCCTCCTGCTGTCAGAGTTGAACTGACTAACTGTCTCTCTCACAGCCTCCTGCTGTCAGAGTTGAACTGACTAACTGTCTCTCACAGCCTCCTGCTGTCAGAGTTGAACTGACTAACTGTCTCTCTCACAGCCTCCTGCTGTCAGAGTTGAACTGACTAACTGTCTCTCACAGCCTCCTGCTGCCAGAGTTGAACTGACTAACTGTATCTCACACAGCCTCCTGCTGCCAGAGTTGAACTGACTAACTGTCTCTCACAGCCTCCTGCTGTCAGAGTTGAACTGACTAACTGTCTCTCACAGCCTCCTGCTGTCAGAGTTGAACTGACGAACTGTCTCTCACAGAATCCTGCTGCCAGAGTTGAACTGACTGTCTCTCACAGCCTCCTGCTGCCAGAGTTGAACTGACTAACTGTCTCTCTCACAGCCTCCTGCTGTCAGAGTTGAACTGACTAACTGTCTCTCACAGCCTCCTGCTGTCAGAGTTGAACTGACTAACTGTCTCTCACAGCCTCCTGCTGCCAGAGTTGAACTGACTAACTGTCTCTCACAGCCTCTTGCTGTCAGAGTTGAACTGACTAACTGTCTCTCACACAGCCTCCTGCTGCCAGAGTTGAACTGACTAACTGTCTCTCACAGCCTCCTGCTGTCAGAGTTGAACTGACTAACTGTCTCTCACAGCCTCCTGCTGTCAGAGTTGAACTGACTAACTGTCTCTCACACAGCCTCCTGCTGCCAGCGTTGAACTGACTAACTGTCTCTCACAGCCTCCTGCTGTCAGAGTTGAACTGACTAACTGTCTCTCACACAGCCTCCTGCTGTCAGAGTTGAACTGACTAACTGTCTCTCACACAGCCTCCTGCTGCCAGAGTTGAACTGACTAACTGTCTCTCTCACAGCCTCTTGCTGTCAGAGTTGAACTGACTAACTGTCTCTCACAGCCTCCTGCTGCCAGAGTTGAACTGACTAACTGTCTCTCTCACAGCCTCCTGCTGTCAGAGTTGAACTGACTAACTGTCTCTCACAGCCTCCTGCTGTCAGAGTTGAACTGACTAACTGTCTCTCACAGCCTCTTGCTGTCAGAGTTGAACTGACTAACTGTCTCTCACACAGCCTCCTGCTGCCAGAGTTGAACTGACTAACTGTCTCTCACAGCCTCCTGCTGTCAGAGTTGAACTGACTAACTGTCTCTCACAGCCTCCTGCTGTCAGAGTTGAACTGACTAACTGTCTCTCACAGCCTCCTGCTGTCAGAGTTGAACTGACTAACTGTCTCTCACAGCCTCCTGCTGCCAGCGTTGAACTGACTAACTGTCTCTCACAGCCTCCTGCTGCCAGAGTTGAACTGACTAACTGTCTCTCACAGCCTCCTGCTGTCAGAGTTGAACTGACTAACTGTCTCTCACACAGCCTCCTGCTGCCAGCGTTGAACTGACTAACTGTCTCTCACAGCCTCCTGCTGTCAGAGTTGAACTGACTAACTGTCTCTCACAGCCTCCTGCTGTCAGAGTTGAACTGACTAACTGTCTCTCACAGCCTCCTGCTGTCAGACTTGAACTGACTAACTTATTATTATGTGATGTCTGGTATTTACACATGGTCTGAGTAGACAGTAGACACTATAAACACACACACACACACACACACACACACACACACACACACACACACACACACACACACACACACACACACACACACACACACACACACACACACACACACACACACACACACACACACACACACACACACACACACACACCTCAGAGTGTCCAGTCTGTAGCGTGGATCCTTCACAGCAGCAGAGAGCATCGCTTCGCCTGATTCTCCTGGATGATTGAAGGTCAAGTTCAACTCTCTCAAATGGGAAGGGTTGGAGCGCAGAGCTGAGGTCAGAGAAGAACAGCCTTTCTCTGTGACCAGACATCCTGACAAACTGCACACACACACACAGTGAGAAGTTTCACAATATTACATAAAAAAATGACTTTTAATTTCAGAAACAGTTTAAATTTAGTTGAACACAGTTATACTGACTTGAGAGTCTCCAACATGCAGTGTGGACTCCCCAGTCCCACAGCCAGAAGGTTGACTCCAGAGTCCTGAAGGTCGTTATTGCTCAAGTCAACTTCTCTCAGACTAGAGCTGGAGCTGAGAGCTGACGATAACTCCTGACAGCATCTCTCTGACAGGTTACAGCCACTCAGCCTGAAGAAACAGTGGGAAAGCATTTATTCAATAGATGTCATGCACACGTGCACACACACACGCACACACACACACACAGTGAGAAGTTTCACAATATTACATAAAAAAATGACTTTTGATTTCAGAAACAGTTTAAACTCAGTTGAACACAGTTATACTGACTTGAGAGTCTCCAACATGCAGTGTGGACTCCCCAGTCCCACAGCCAGAAGGTTGACTCCAGAGTCCTCAAGGTCGTTATTGCTCAAGTCAACTTCTCTCAGACTAGAGCTGGAGCTGAGAGCTGACGATAACTTCTGACAGCATCTCTTGGACAGGTTACAGCCACTCAGCCTGAAGAAACAGTCGTAAAGCATTTATTCATGAGATTTTCTGTTAAAGAAAGATTGTATAATTTGTGAAATATAGGCCTATAGTTATCAGTGAACCTACAGAGCTTTATTGGAGGCTTTGAGCACGGGCAGCAGCCTCAGAAGAGCCTCCTCTGAAGCAGAGTATTTCTTCAGGTCAAACACGTCCAGCTCCTTTCCTGAAGACAGCAAAATGAAGACCAGAGCTGACCACTGAGCAGGAGAGAGCTGGTCTGTGGAGAGACGTCCTGACGTCAGGTACCGTTGGATGTCCTCCTCCAGGGAATGATCATTCAGCTCATTCAGACAGTGGAACAGATTGATGCTTTTCTCTGGAGATTTATTCTCTGTGATCTTCTCCTTGATGTATTTGATGGTTTCATGATTGGTCTGGAAGGTGTTTCCTGTCTGTATCAGCAGCCTTTGTAGGAGTTTCTGATTGGTGTCCAAAGAGAGGCCCAGCAGGAAACGCAGGAACAAGTCCAGGTGTCCATTTGGACTCCTTAAGGCCTTGTCCACAGCACTTTGGTAGAGGTGATGAATCTTAGCTTTGGGTTTAAATAGCTTGGACCAGTTGGAGGTTGTTTGTGGTCCTGACAGCAGGTTGACACCATCCTGGACGAAGGACACAAAGACATGAACAGCAGCCAGAAACTCCTGGACACTCAGATGGACGAAGCAGAACACGGTGTCCACGTGCAGCTCTCTCTCCCGTTTAAAGATCTGTGTAAACATTCCAGAGTACACAGAGGCCTCTCGGACATCAATGCCACACTCTCTCAGGTCTGCTTCATAGAAGATCAGTTGTCCTTTCACTAGCTGCTCGAACGCCAGTTTTCCTAAAGCCAGAATGACCTTGGTGTTCTCTGGAGCTCCGTCGTGATATTTCACACTCTTCTGTCCGAACAGAACCAGCAGAAAGTGGAGGTACATCTCGGTCAGGTACTTTGGCAGCGATCCTTTCACGTCTGTCTTCAACAGGACCTCCAGAACTGTGGCGGTGATCCAACAGAAGAGCGGGATGTGACACATGATGTGGAGGCTTTTGGATCTCTTGACGTGGGAGACGATTGGGCGTGCCTTCTCCTCATCCCCGAATTTATTGACGAAGTACTCGTCCTTCTGCAGATCGGTGAATCCTCTCACCTCCGTCACCCTGTCAACATAAGCGGCTGGTATCTGATTGGCTGCTGCAGGTCGTGTGGTTATCCAGAGGCGAGCAGAGGGAAGCAGGTCGCCTCTGATGAGGTTTGTCAGCAACACGGCCACCGAGGTTGGCGTGGTGACATCGGTTACAACCTCAGCGTTCTGGAAGTCCAGAGGAAACCTCAGTTCATCCAATCCATCGAGGATGAACATGACTTGGAACTCCTTCAAGCTGCAGACGAGTGGTTTCATGATCCCACCAAAGAAATGCTGAAGGAGTTCCACCAAGCTGTACTTCTCCTCCTTCATCAGGTTCAGCTCTCGGAAAGTGAGTGGAAACAAGAAGTGGACCATCTGGTTGGCTCTGCCTTCTGCCCAGTCCAGAGCGTACTTCTGAGCTAACACCGTTTTACCGATGCCGGCCACGCCGTTTGTCATCACCGTTTTGATTGGTCCATCGTGTCCAGGTAAGGGTTCGTACATGTCATCACAGCTGACTGGCGTCTCATTGGCTGGTTTTCTGGAAGCTGCTTCAATGAGTCTGACTTCATGTTCTTTATTGACGTCTCCACTGACTCCATCTGTGATGTAGAGCTCTGTGAAGATCTGCTTCAGAAGGGTTCGGGTTCCATCTTCAGCGATCCACTCAGACACATTCTGACACTTCTTCTTCAGATAAGACTTGAGTTGTCGTCGACTGACAGGAGCAAGAGTTTCTACATGACCAAAGAACGGAAGACACCAGTCAGTAAATATGTTAACGTTAACGAGACCTCCAGAAGACACCAGTCAGTAAATATGTTAACGTTAACGAGACCTCCAGATAGTAATACAACTAATGGCCATTAGAAGATCTTTATTAACACTTTAAAGACTAAAGACTTAATTAAAGACTTTCTTACTGATCTCCATCATATAAATAGTCTCTTACTCATCATCAGGAGGTCAGCCATCTCGTCCATCTTCAGACTCCTCAGGAGGGTCAGTGTGATCTTCAGAGCTCCCTTTGTGAAGCTTCTCCTCTCCTCCTCCCCCTCCTCCCCCTGACTCTCTAAGCATTCTGGGTAATCTGTTGTCAGAACCTTCCGGAACCTCTTCATCTCTTTCTTCACGAGTGTTACGAGTTTCTGTTCAAGCAGCTGAAACACATAATAATTAATACAGTTTAAACTCAACAATATTGCATTGATTGATTGATTGATTGATTGATTGATTGATTGATTGATTGATTGATATCTCCATGCTGGCCATGGAACGCCTCAGGATCCTCCAGTATGAAGTGAATACTGTTGGCCTGGGAAAGGGAAGTCTGGAGCTCTCTGCTGGAACCGTTACCCCCACGACCCGAGTCTGGATAAGCGGATGAGGATGCTATCAGGAAGTCAAAGCAGTCCAGTCTAAGATCAAAGGTCCGACTGTACAACAGCAACGTACAATCAGTGCTGCTGTACGGCTCGGAATGCTGGCGAGTGACAGAACTGGACATGAAAAAGATCAATGGCTTCCACAATGGATGCCTCCGTAAGACCTGCATTATCTTCTGGCCTGAGAAGACCTCAAATAAAGAGCTGCACAGGATGAGCAGGAAATCAAACGCTGCCGTCTACGATGGCTGGGTCATGTTCTCCGAATGGCCCAGAGTAGAATCCCAAAGGTTGTTGCACTGAGATGGACCCCAGTAGGGGAAAGAAGTCAAGGTCGACCCACTGAGATGGACCCCAGTAGGGGAAATAAGTCAAGGTCGACCCACTGAGATGGACCCCAGTAGGGGAATGAAGTCAAGGTCGACCCACTGAGATGGACCCCAGTAGGGGAATGAAGTCAAGGTCGACCCACTGAGATGGACCCCAGTAGGGGAAATAAGTCAAGGTCGACCCACTGAGATGGACCCCAGTAGGGGAAGGAAGTCAAGGTCGACCCACTGAGGCTCTGGGCCCAGAGCCGTATTTTGTGCCTCGCCCCATGTCCTGGGCCCTGGGCCCCAGGCTCTGGGCCCTGGCTCAAGAGGTAGAGCAGGTCGTCCAATGATCCATGGGTCGGCGGTTCGAATCCCGGCTCCTCCTTTCTACATGTCGAAGTGTCCTTGGGCAAGACACTGAACCCCAAATTGCTCCCGATGTGCTGGTTGGTACCTTGCATGGCTTCCGCCACAATCGGTGTATGAATGTGTGTGTGAATGGGTGAATGTAATGCGCCTTGGATAAAGGCGCTATATAAATGCACCATTTACCATTTACCATTTTACCTCCTCGGGGCCTGGACTGCCTCAAGTGAACAGGATCTGAAGGTTCGGAGAGCACTTGCCTGGAAAGCCTTGCACGGGATGAGGAGAGTGTGGAAATCAGATATGGGAGAAGACCTTAAGAGTTCATAGCTACTGTGGAGTCAGTACTGCTGTATGGGGCCGAGACATGGAAAGGGCGGCTGTAGCTCAGGAGGTAGAGCAGGTCGTCCAATGATCCCTGGGTCGGCGGTTTGAATCCCGGCTCCTCCTGTCCACATGTCGAAGTGTCCTTGGGCAAGACACTGAACCCTACATTGCCTCCAATGAGTTGGTCAGTGTGAACTCGCCACCATTGGTGTCTGAATGTGGGAAGTGAGGACGCTGGCGTCGACTGTTTGCCACTTCACCTCCCAATGTATGAATGAATGGACCATTGTAAAGCGCTTTGAGAACTTGGAAAAGCGCTATAAAAATGCAATTCAATTCATTATGGACCCTCACAGTGGAGTCAGTACTGCTGTATGGGGCCGAGACATGGACCCTCACAGTGGAGTCAGTACTGCTGTATGGGGCCGAGACATGGACCCTCACAGTGGAGTCAGTACTGCTGTATGGGGCCGAGACATGGACCCTCACAGTGGAGGAAAAAGCCCTGGATGGAGTCTACACAAGAATGCTACGAATGGCACTAGGTGTCACATGGACGGACCGCATCACAAATGTGGACCTCTATGGGGACCTACCACGGGTCACGGACAAAGTCAGAGAGAGAAGGATGAGGCTGGCAGGGCACTGCGTCAGGCACCCAGAACTTGAAGCAAGTAAATTGACCCTATGGGAGCCAACCCAGGGCAAAGCCAGGAGGGTTGAAGGGGAAAGAAGCGTACCACCTACGTGCTGCGGTGCGACAGCTTGGCTAACAACACTGCAGAGCTCAAGAACCTGATGTTGGATAGGAGAGTGTGGAGGGCAGTGATCCAGGAATCCTGAGTTGGTGTTGGATAGACCTCTCTCTCGCAGCAACAACATTGTAAAACCCTCTTCATAAGACTGGCTCAGAGAACAATGGAAACTCATTGTAAGTTAAGAAGACCCACTTCACTTCAGGAAATGTCAACTCACCTGCTGTTTGACAATTTTATCTGGGCACCCTGCAGTCCAGAGATAAAATACTTCTGGAAGTGATTTTAGCAGAGCAGCTTCTCAGTGGATAAAATGCTTTGTTGACACAAGGACTACTTGTCTCTATTGTGATCAACTCATTATGTATTAATTTTATGTGCAGATGAAGTAAAGCTGTTGTTGTACATTGACAAACCTTAAATATGGAGTCCAGATCTGTTTGATGTTCCTGAGCTGACTGACCACTGGACCCCTGCTGCTGGTCACTGTGGAGGACACACACACACACGCACGCGCACGCACACGCACACGCACACGCACGCACGCACGCACGCACGCACGCACACACGAATAATGTTTAAACAACTTATATGTATACTATAATCCACTGAATATCTGCGTCGTCCAAAAATGCGTCTGACAAATGTTAATGTACAAGAGAACCAGTGTAGCAAAATAATACAGTTTGGGGTTTTAAACAGTCAGAGAACCAGTGTAGCAGGGGACTAAATACAGGTTGGGGTTTAAACAGTCAGAGAACCAGTGTAGCAGGGGAACTAAATACAGGTGGGGGTTTAAACAGTCAGAGAACCAGTGTAGCAGGGGAACTAAATACAGTTTGTTTTACTTTAAACAGTCAGAGAACCAGTGTAGCAGGGGAACTAAGTACAGGTGGGGTTTTAAACAGTCAGAGAACCAGTGTAGCAGGGGAACTAAATACAGGTGGGGTTTTAAACAGTCAGAGAACCAGTGTAGCAGGGGAACTAAATACAGATTGGGGGTTTTAAACAGTCAGAGAACCAGTGTAGCAGGGGAACTAAATACAGGTTGGGGTTTAAACAGTCAGAGAACCAGTGTAGCAGGGGAACTAAATACAGGTGGGGTTTTAAACAGTCAGAGAACCAGTGTAGCAGGGGAACTAAATACAGGTTGGGGTTTAAACAGTCAGAGAACCAGTGTAGCAGGGGAACTAAATACAGGTGGGGTTTTAAACAGTCAGAGAACCAGTGTAGCAGGGGAACTAAATACAGGTGGGGGTTTAAACAGTCAGAGAACCAGTGTAGCAGAGGAACTAAATACAGGTTGGGGGGTTTAAACAGTCAGAGAACCAGTGTAGCAGGGGAACTAAATACAGGTGGGGGTTTAAACAGTCAGAGAACCAGTGTAGCAGGGGAACTAAATACAGGTGGGGTTTTAAACAGTCAGAGAACCAGTGTAGGAGGGGAACTAAATACAGATTGGGGGTTTTAAACAGTCAGAGAACCAGTGTAGCAGGGGAACTAAATACAGGTTGGGGTTTAAACAGTCAGAGAACCAGTGTAGCAGGGGAACTAAATACAGGTTGGGGTTTAAACAGTCAGAGAACCAGTGTAGCAGAGGAACTAAATACAGGTGGGGTTTAAACAGTCAGAGAACCAGTGTAGCAGGGGAACTAAATACAGGTTGGGGTTTAAACAGTCAGAGAACCAGTGTAGCAGGGGAACTAAATACAGGTTGGGGTTTTAAACCGTCAGAGAACCAGTGTAGCAGGGGAACTAAATACAGGTTGGGGTTTAAACAGTCAGAGAACCAGTGTAGCAGGGGAACTAAATACAGGTTGGGGTTTAAACAGTCAGAGAACCAGTGTAGCAGGGGAACTAAATACAGGTGGGGGTTTAAACAGTCAGAGAACCAGTGTAGCAGAGGAACTAAATACAGGTTGGGGGTTTAAACAGTCAGAGAACCAGTGTAGCAGGGGGACTAAATACAGGTTGGGGTTTAAACAGTCAGAGAACCAGTGTAGCAGAGGAACTAAATACAGGTTGGGGGGTTTAAACAGTCAGAGAACCACTGTAGCAGGGGAACTAAATACAGGTGGGGTTTTAAACAGTCAGAGAACCAGTGTAGCAGGGGACCTAAATACAGGTTGGGGTTTAAACAGTCAGAGAACCAGTGTAGCAGGGGAACTAAATACAGGTTGGGGGGTTTAAACAGTCAGAGAACCAGTGTAGCAGGGGAACTAAATACAGGTTGGGGGTTTTAAACAGTCAGAGAACCAGTGTAGCAGGGGAACTAAATACAGGTGGGTTTTTAAACAGTCAGAGAACCAGTGTAGCAGGGGAACTAAATACAGTTTGGGGGTTTAAACAGTCAGAGAACCAGTGTAGCAGGAGAACTAAATACAGGTGGGGGTTTAAACAGTCAGAGAACCAGTGTAGCAGGGGAACTAAATACAGGTTGGGGTTTAAACAGTCAGAGAACCAGTGTAGCAGGGGAACTAAATACAGGTGGGTTTTTAAACAGTCAGAGAACCAGTGTAGCAGGAGAACTAAATACAGGTTGGGGTTTAAACAGTCAGAGAACCAGTGTAGCAGGGGAACTAAATACAGGTTGGGGTTTAAACAGTCAGAGAACCAGTGTAGCAGGGGAACTAAATACAGGTGGGGTTTTAAACAGTCAGAGAACCAGTGTAGCAGGGGAACTAAATACAGGTTGGGGTTTAAACAGTCAGAGAACCAGTGTAGCAGGGGAACTAAATACAGGTTGGGGTTTAAACAGTCAGAGAACCAGTGTAGCAGGGGAACTAAATACAGGTGGGGGTTTAAACAGTCAGATAACCAGTGTAGCAGGGGGACTAAATACAGGTGGGGTTTAAACAGTCAGAGAACCAGTGTAGCAGGGGAACTAAATACAGGTTGGGGGTTTAAACAGTCAGAGAACCAGTGTAGCAGGGGAACTAAATACAGGTTGGGGTTTAAACAGTCAGAGAACCAGTGTAGCAGGGGAACTAAATACAGTTTGGGGTTTAAACAGTCAGAGAACCAGTGTAGCAGGGGAACTAAATACAGGTTGGGGTTTAAACAGTCAGAGAACCAGTGTAGCAGGGGACCTAAATACAGTTTGGGGTTTAAACAGTCAGAGAACCAGTGTAGCAGGGGAACTAAATACAGGTTGGGGTTTAAACAGTCAGAGAACCAGTGTAGCAGGGGAACTAAATACAGGTGGGGTTTTAAACAGTCAGAGAACCAGTGTAGCAGGGGAACTAAATACAGGTTGGGGTTTAAACAGTCAGAGAACCAGTGTAGCAGGGGAACTAAATACAGGTGGGGTTTAAACAGTCAGAGAACCAGTGTAGCAGGGGAACTAAATACAGGTGGGTTTTTAAACAGTCAGAGAACCAGTGTAGCAGGGGACCTAAATACAGGTGGGGTTTAAACAGTCAGAGAACCAGTGTAGCAGGGTAACTAAATACAGGTTGGGGTTTTAAACGGTCAGGAATGGAGCGGTCACTAAAAGGCCTTGTCACGACCATGGTGGTCATTGTATGTGGTGTCCTTGTAACCGTTGACCATAAAAACATAATGATTCTGTATTATCATGTTTGGTTCAGGAGGTACGATGCAGTAAATCATTGATGGAGGAAAGGAACATGGCTGCCATCGCTCTGTGTTTTTCATGTTCAAACTTTATATTGATTTCATGACAAAGTGAATGACTCATAGATTTATCACTCATCCTGTGGATTACACAACAGACCCTCTTATAGACGGCTAGCCTTGCAGAGTCACGTTATCAATACATGTTGTAAATATATATATATAAATACATGTTGTAGTGCCCAAAGTCCTGTACTAAAGACCCTCTTATAGGCGGCTAGCCTTGCAGAGTCACGTAAAATAAATGTCAACAATGACTATGAAAAAATACAAGACACAAAAGCCCAAACAGCAAATGTACATGGGCAGCTATATTGAACATTCACCTCATTTCACAAGATGGATTTCATCATTACGTACTCTCCTTTGATCAAACATAACGTGAGTTAGATATTAAACTTTATGAGCTGTTTAATCATGATCTGTATCAAAGTCTAACAACATCAGGTTGGATTCAGGCCAATGCAACATGACAACAGAGACAGTAGAGGTCAGGAGGTTTCAGGTCAACATGACAACAGAGACAGTAGAGGTCAGGTGGTTTCAGGTCAACATGACAACATAGACAGTAGAGGTCAGGAGGTTTCAGGTCAACATGACAACAGAGACAGTAGAGGTCAATGCAACATGACAACAGAGACAGTAGAGGTCAGGTGGTTTCAGGTCAACATGACAACAGAGACAGTAGAGGTCAGGTGGTTTCAGGTCAACATGACAACAGAGACAGTAGAGGTCAGGTGGTTTCAGGTCAACATGACAACAGAGACAGTAGAGGTCAGGTGGTTTCAGGTCAACATGACAACAGAGACAGTAGAGGTCAGGAGGTTTCAGGTCAACATGACAACAGAGACAGTAGAGGTCAGGTGGTTTCAGGTCAACATGACAACAGAGACAGTAGAGGTCAGGTGGTTTCAGGTCAACATGACAACAGAGACAGTAGAGGTCAGGAGGTTTCAGGTCAACATGACAACAGAGACAGTAGAGGTCAGGAGGTTTCAGGTCAACATGACAACAGAGACAGTAGAGGTCAGGAGGTTTCAGGTCAACATGACAACAGAGACAGTAGAGGTCAGGAGGTTTAAGGTCAACATGCCAACAGAGACAGTAGAGGTCAGGTGGTTTCAGGTCAACATGACAACAGAGACAGTAGAGGTCAGGTGGTTTCAGGTCATCATGACAACAGAGACAGTAGAGGTCAGGAGGTTTCAGGTCAACATGACAACAGAGACAGTAGAGGTCAGGTGGTTTCAGGTCATCATGACATCAGAGACAGTAGAGGTCAGGAGGTTTCAGGTCAACATGACAACAGAGACAGTAGAGGTCAGGAGGTTTCAGGTCAACATGACAACAGAGACAGTAGAGGTCAGGTATTTTTACTGCTGGTAAATCTATCTGTAAATACACAAAATGTGCATGTTTACATTCTGACCTCTGATCAGTAGAGTGGTGTCCATCTTTGAAGTCAATAACATCATCCTTGGACCAGTCACTCTTCATGGAGACACAGCTGGGTACAGGAGACTCTGCTCTCTGACGATCAACCCTGAAACCATGACAACCATCATAAACATTACATTTATACATCACCATGACAACCATCATAAACATTACATTTATATGACAACTGTTATGCTTTGTCCATGTACATGTAATGAAGTCTGTGTAGTTGAACTTGTAGATACAGTGTTTATGTACTTTGATACGTGATATTACAGCTTGAATGTTGTTTATAGATATGAGGGTCATCTGTTAGATGTCTCCAGTGAGGTCAGCCTTGGTCCTATGATGTCACGTTTCTATGATGTCATATCTTATTGTCACGTCACTTATCCAACACTATGTATTCTCTGTCTAGCACAGACTGAACCAGAGAGAATTGGATGGACTCCTTTTCTGCTTTACAGAGAGCACTATGTTACTCACACTACACATCAATATATTAAATCACTTAGATTTAAATTATGACACAAGTCAAATTATCCACATTTCACATGATAAATGTCATCATTATGTACCGTCCGTTAAAAATAATGAAGTGTTTCTTAAAGTGTGAGTTAGATATTAAACTTTATGATTCTATGAGCTGTTTAAACATGTTCCGTATCAAAGTCTAACAACATCAGGCTGGTTTCAGGTCAATGACACATGATGACAGAGGTGGTTTTACTGGTTGTAAATCTATCTGTATTGTTGGAGGAGGAGGAGGGGGGGTGCTGGGAAATGTCCTACGTTTTAGCACGCACGCACGCGCACACGCACGCACGCGCACACGCACACGCACTCACACACAGAATGAGGGATAATTACGACCCTGTGCTAAGTCTACAACTATGCTGGACTCCAACGCACTGCTCACTTCACTGCAGGTGTCATCTCCCTAATAGAGTTAAATTGTCGCAACGTTTTTTCTACTGAAAAAGAATGCTTGAATGAGCTGGCTCACTTGATAAACATGTTAAACATGTTAGTGATGACACGACTGTCAGGGAACTTGCTAGATCTTCTCTGGTTCTAGATATGAAACGGCGTAAAGTGCCGTCCTGGCAGCAGAGGGCCAGCCTAGTTTATTGGGGTTCAGAAGAAAGCCCAACCTTAAAATGGACTCACATGCTACTGGGTTTGGGGTGTGGTCAGATTAGCCTGACCCCAATGACCTCTGTGTGAGAACTGGAGTATCTCTGTGCTGGGTTCGACCTGACTCTGAATCTGTAGCAGTTTCTGAGGACATTATTACCAACTGTTTGATCTCAGTAAGGAGTACTGTATACTGTAATTGATACAGAACACCATATATCACCAGTCAATGCACGGAGGTACCTTGTAAACGACAACAACACTGGACTGGTTTAAAACTACAGAGGAAGCTAGCTTGCCTTCCCGATGCAGACCACACCGTATCTCATACAATATTCAAGAATGATGCAGTTGATGAGGATATATAGTCACCTTTACAGTCAAAGCCAGATTACATGTCCTTCCAACCTGACTCAATCTCTCTCTGTGGTACCCTAACACGTTTCCTCCTCATTGTCTGCACCATGACCACACTCCACTTACAGAAACACTGTCACATATTCTTAATGGCTGCTCATATATAAGGGAATGTACATTGCTAGGCATGACAGAATTGGTGACCTATTAGCTAAGGACATAAGTTCATATGTTTCATCATCTGCCAAAATGTATAAGCACTCATGTGTTTCACCTGCCATGTTCATGCACAATAATGAAAATGTCACAGATAATACACCAGATATTGTTGTTGTTGATGAGGATAGTAGAGAAGTGAGCATTTTGGAAGTGGCATGTACATTTGACCACAGTGTGGAAGAGGCATTCCTTACCAAGGTGCTTAAGTACCAGCGTCTTAAAGGGACACTTCACCCTTTTTGCCAAAAAATATATATCAATGACGTTTATAAGATTTAGAACACTTTCCTGGCATTATTTTTTGTGTAATCTCTGGGTTTAGATATTTTAGATTAACGGGTGGCTCTGACGTCAGAGACACTCTTCCGTATTGCTACCGGACTACATTGTCTCCTCACACTGCAGCTAGACCAGCCCCAAAACACAGCCGTCACGGACACTGCGATTTGTTCCACCTACAACATTCGTTGACCGCACCCCCACATGCGCATTTGTTATTGTGTTTGTGTCATGTCGCTGTCGTCAGCAGAGCAGCACCAGAGAGACGCGCTATGTTGCCACGAATCCCCCCCCCCCCCCCCAACTCTAGATTTATTATAATGATATGAAGTGACTTGCCATAAACCATCCATTAACTCCCCATTCATCCAATTTGCATCTGCTTGTATTAAACAACATTAAACTCACCAACATTGCAGCTGTAGGGAAAGCTTGAATATCCACTTTCAAACTTTTGTTTCATAAAAATCCACCGAATCTTTTTCCCACTCAGCTCTGCACTTTTTCTTCTTTTTTAGTTCTATCTCACTACTAGAACTTTCTGACTCTGAGGTAGATAAGATTTTTGGCTGTCAACAGCATCCATTTGTTTTTTCAATGTTGTGGACCGGAGCGTGGTGAAATAGTTGCTAAGATACGATACTGCATAGTGATTGGCTCTGCTGCATGCCTATGAAGAGTACTGACCAATGAGCTGAGCCTAGCGCCCTTCCAGACACCAGGTTCCAGTGTCTTGCTTTCCTGTTCCTATAGCTCAGTCGGCTGCCCCTTCTTATTACTGCATGGGAGCGAGTGACTGAGAATCACCATAACGCGCTGTCATTTTTCCACGAGACAAAAATACGGGATTAAGTGCGTCCCGTATCGGTTCATTACGGGACAGGTCTTTTAGTTGCCAAATACGGTACGATCGTATCTTAGCAACTATTTCACCACGCTCCGGTCCACTTTGTGGCAGCGGTGGCCGAACGGATAGCGGCGCGGTCTAGATACCGGAAGGTTCCCAGTTCGAACCAGCCGTCCGACACGTTAAAATTACCACCGCTGAAATGCCCTTGAACAAGGCATCAACCACTACGATGAAATGTGTTCTATGAGCAGGGCCTGGCTGGAAACAAGTTCTTGAGCTTAGCCCAGATACCCTGGGTAAATATAGATTTCATTTCATTTCATTTCATTTCAACATTGAAAAAACAAATGGATGCTGTTGACAGCCAAAAATCTTATCTACCTCAGAGTCAGAAAGTTCTAGTAGTGAGATAGAACTAAAAAAGAAGAAAAACTAAGTGCAGAGCTGAGTGGGAAAAAGATTCGGTGGATTTTTATGAAACAAAAGCTTTGCAGTTTGAAAGTGGATATTCAAGCTTTCCCTACAGCTGCAATGTTGGTGAGTTTAATGTTGTTTAATACAAGCAGATGCAAATTGGATGAATGGGGAGTTAATGGATGGTTTATGGCAAGTCACTTCATATCATTATACTAAATCTAGAGTTGGGGGGGGGGGGGATTCGTGGCAACATAGCGCGTCTCTCTGGCGCTGCTCTGCTGACGACGGCGACATGACACAAACACAATAACAAATGCACATGTGGGGGTGCGGTCAACGAAGGTTGTAGGTGGAACAAATCGCAGTGTCCGTGACGGCTGTGTTTTGGGGCTGGTCTAGCTGCAGTGTGAGGAGACAATGTAGTCCGGTAGCAATACGGAAAAGTGTCTCTGACGTCAGAGCCACCCGTTAATCTAAAATATCTAAACCCAGAGATTACACAAAAAATAATGCCAGGAAAGTGTTCTAAATCTTATAAACGTCATTGATATATATTTTTTGGCAAAAAGGGTGAAGTGTCCCTTTAAGGATGCTATTATACAGCTTGGCTACAAATGTAAACAACTTGTGTTCATATTTGGAAGCCTCAGTAATGTCCATAAATCAGTCGTGAGGGGCCTGCAGATGGCAGGCATGCCCAATAAGCCGAGAGCTGATCAGGCATCGGCAAAATTCTGTTCAGTGTCTGCAATAATTGGCAGTCGACCATATATGGAGAAGGAGATGTTAAGTGTGCGTGTGTGTGAGTGAGAGAGAGAGAGTGAGGGAGATGGAGCACTGATGTCTTGTGTTTATAGTGAACTAAAGACGGTTGCGTCCTCAGTGTGTTTATAGTGAACTAAAGACGGTTGTGTTTATATTTTATGATGCACTAAATGTAGGAGAGACATTCTGACCTCTGATCAGTAGAGTCTAATAAAACTATATCATGTGTTGTTTTCTCACACTGACCTCTGATCAGTAGACTGGTGTCCATCTTTGAAGTTAATGTGTCCATCCTTGGACCAGTCACTCTTCACGGAGACACAGCTGGGTACAGGAGACTCTGCTCTCTGATGATCAACCCTGAAACCATGACAACCATCATAAACATTACATATATACATCACCATGATAACCATCATAAACATTACATTTATACATCACCTTGACAACCATCATAAACATTACATTTATACATCACCATGACAACCATCATAAACATTACATTTATACATCACCATGACAACCATCATAAACATTACATTTATACATCACCATGATGTATAAATGACTGAAATAAACACACCCTGTCTCCTCTAGACTCCTGAAATAAACACACCCTGTCTCCTCTAGACCCCTGAAATAAACACACCCTGTCTCCTCTAGACCCCTGAAATAAATACACCCTGTCTCCTCTAGAACGCTGAAATAAACACACCCTGTCTCCTCTAGACCCCTGAAATAAATACACCCTGTCTCCTCTAGACCCCTGAAATAAACACACCCTTTCCCCTCTAGACTCCTGAAATAAACACACCCTGTCTCCTCTAGACCCCTGAAATAAATACACCCTGTCTCCTCTAGACCCCTGAAATAAACACACCCTGTCTCCTCTAGACCCCTGAAATAAATACACCCTGTCTCCTCTAGACCCCTGAAATTACATTACATTACATTACAGTCATTTAGCAGACGCTTTTATCCAAAGCGACTTACAATAAGACCGGTTGTGTTTATAGACCCCTGAAATAAACACACCCTGTCTCCTCTAGACTCCTGACAAACACACCCTGTCTCCTCTAGACTCCTGAAATAAACACACCCTGTCTCCTCTAGACTCCTAGCTGCTAATAAACACGCTATGGCAATGATTACCGTCTGGAATATTAGAATACAGAGATATTTAGCATTGATTAATAATAAATCATAATAAATGAATGAATAGAAAAAAGAAGCAGAAAGAAAGAAGATACTGTGTATGAATGAATGGACAGTCTGTCCAGTGTCTCAGTGAGGTGCTAACATGGACAGTCTGTCCAGTGTCTCAGTGAGGTGCTAACATGGACAGTCTGTCCAGTGTCTCAGTGAGGTGCTAACATGGACAGTCTGTCCAGTGTCTCAGTGAGGTGCTAACATGGACAGTTTGTCCAGTGTCTCAGTGAGGTGCTAACATGCAAGGCCTAAACTAACTTATTATGGAATACTGTAATCAATCAATTGTTAATTGTATTGGCTGTCCAACATCAATAAAGCGGTCGGCGGTCAAAGTACTTTTCTTCTTTTTTTTTAAAGATTTGTTGTTTTGTTGAGTATCCCTGTGCTGGGTTCGACCTAACTCTGAATCTGTAGCAGTTTCTGAGGACATTATTACCAACTATTTGATCTCAGTAAGGAGTACTGTATACTGTAATTGATACAGAACACCATATATCACCAGTCAATGCACGGAGGTACCTTGTAAACGACAACAACACTGGACTGCTTTAAAACTACAGGGGAAGCTAGCTTGCCTTCCCGATGCAGACCACACCGTATCTCATACAATATTCAAGAATGATGCAGTTGATGAGGATATATAGTCACCTTTTTGATTGATTGATTGAAGAATTTATTAACAGTTTGCAGAATTACAGTACATTTCAAGCACAAACTCAATACAAAGGCTGTTAACTGTGAGTGGACGACCCAATTAAGCATTACACTTGTTTCCAACAGGGTCCACCATGTTCAAATCATCAAAACATTTAGAGACGTACAAATAGACACTTCTATAGACAGAACAGGAATTCATCAAAAAAGAATTCATCAAAAAGGAGGTAAAAAGGGAAAAGAAAAATATACAGTGAGGGGAAAAAAAAAAGGGGGGGGCGGGGGGGGGGGATTCACGTTCAGCTCCGTTAAATTGTTTGTTTTCCTTGGAGGAGCTGCGTTGGGTCCCCAAGGCGGCTCCGTGGCCGTACCTTGAGTTGGCTGTGTGGCCGTGACCATCTCTTGTGTTGTCCTTGCGTTGGGTCCCCAAGTTGGCTCAGTGGCCATACCTTGAGTTGGCTGTGTGGCCGCGACCGTCTCTTGTGTTGTCATTGCGTTCGTGTTTGAGGGATTCCGATTTTACAGGGGCCAGTTTCGAATTGCAGCCGTCCGTAGGTGCCCTTTGAGAGCGGTTTTGAAAGAGTCAAGGGATTCGCATGTCTTAATGACAGTTGGTAGGGCGTTCCACATTTTAGTGGCATAGGAGCGAAAAGAATTTAGTCCCTTGTTTGTGCCGAATCTGGGTTGTACATGGTTCGTTGCACTCCCTCTGGTGTTGTGGGTGTGGACTTCGTTAACATTAAGGAAGTATCTAGACAGGTACATGGGTATCTTGGTGGTGTATCGAATCTTGTGGACCAGACCCATTGCAAGATGCTGTACTCTGTCGTCGACCCTAAGCCATTCCAGCCTGTCGAAGTGGGCAGGGGTGAGGTGGGTTCGGGGGGCTAGATCAAGTAGGAGCCTGACCAGTTTGTTTTGGGAAGTCTGGAGCCTGGTTTTAAGGGCCTTTGAGGTGCTGTGGTACCAGGAGGTGCATGCATAGTCAAAGAAACCCTGTACAAGGGCTCCTGTTAAGGTCTTCAAGGTGTTTTTGTTGACCAGTGAGGAGATCCTGTAGAGGAATCTTGTTCTATGGTTGACTTTTTTGATTACGTTGGTGGCCATTTTATCACCGGAAAGATTAGCCTCCAGGATGGAACCTAGGTAGGTAATTTCATCTTTACGTGTGATAACATTGTCACCCACTCTAACCAAGAAGCCATTTGCCTTGCTGAGATTACTAATAGAGCCAAAGAGAATGGATTCAGTTTTTCCCAGGTGTAAAGATAGTTTGTTATCAGCGAGCCAGGTGCAGATTCTACCGAGTTCAGAGCTGAGGGCATTTTCAACCTGCAGTTTGTCCCTGTCCGAGACCAGCAGTGCTGAGTCATCTGCGAACAGGAACAAGTTGCAGTCACAGGCTGAAGTCATGTCGTTTACATATATTAGGAACAGTAGAGGCCCTAGTATGCTTCCTTGTGGAACGCCACAGCTCACTGGGAGGGGGGGGGACAGTGTTCCGTTCACTTCCACCATCTGTTCTCTCCCCTCCAGGTAGGATTGCATCCAGCTCACTGATGTGCTATCGAAACCAATTGCTTTTAGCTTGTTAACCAGTATGGAGTGGTTCACGGTGTCAAAAGCCTTTTGGAGGTCCAGCATGACCATGCCGCAGTATTTGCCAGCGTCCACCTCTTGTTTGATGTGGTCGCTCAAATAGAGGAGGCATGTGTCAGTGGAGTGGGATGTTCTGAAGCCAGATTGGAACTCGTACAATAATTTATTAGTGGCAAGATACTTTTCAACCTGTTCATAGACTATTTTTTCCATCACTTTCGAGATGGAACTAAGAATAGAAATAGGGCGGTAGTTGCCGGGGTCTAATTTACTCCCTTTCTTGTGCAAGGGGGTTACTTTGGCCAGTTTGAAATCTTGGGGGACCTGTCCCTGTTTGATGGAGAGGTTTACTATGTGGGTGATGATTGGAGCTATAGAGATGGCTGAGTCTCTGAGAAATTTGGAGGGAATGTTGTCATGTCCTGTGGCCTTGTGGGGTTGGAGGGCACTCAGTTTCTTAATTACCTCATCAGTTGTTACCATAACTAGTTTAAAATCGTCTTTACAAACACCTAGGTTTTTGTAGAAGGTTGTAATGTGCTCTACACCAAAGAGCCCAGAGTGGGAGGGCAGTTTGTTAACCAGAGTTGTTGATATGTTTGTAAAGAAGATATTCAAGTAGTTGGCCACATCAAGGTTGTCAGTGATGAGAGTGTTGTCAGATTTGATGTTTATGTTCGAAAATCTGGTTTTTAGTTTCTGACCATAGCTTAGTTGATTGTTTAGTAGCTTCCAGAGCTCATGAGGATTGTTTTTGTTTTCCTCAGCTTTATCATTAATGAAGTTACTTTTAGCTGATTTGGTCATGGCAGTTACACTGTTTCGTAGTTTGATTCGTTGTGTATTTAGGTTGTTCAAACGAGCTTGGCGAACACTGTCGAAGCGCTTGGCTAGCTTTGACTTGCATTTTAGAACTTCAGAGCATTTTTTGTCTCTGGCTTTCATTGCAGCCAGTATGTCCGAATTCATCCATGGTTCCGAGCGGGTTTTGCCCCTGGTGGTTCTCAAAGGAGCCATGTTGTTCAGTACTGATGTAAATTTGGTTTTGAAGCCAAGCCAAGCTTCTTCGACATGTGTGCTTTTAAGCTCATCGGACCAATCCAGACTCTCCAATACTTGGTTAAAGACCTCACTAGAGTAGGTTTTGAGGTCCCTTGATATGACTGTTTTGTGGCAGCCGGTCTTAAGTTTTTGTATTTTGCGGGTACAGAATATCATAAAATGATCACTAAGCCCACATACAATAACCCCTTTACAGTCAAAGCCAGATTACAGGTCCTTCCAACCTGACTCAATCTCTCTCTGTGGTACCCTAACACGTTTCCTCCTCATTGTCTGCACCATGACTACACTCCACTTACAGAAACACTGTCACATATTCTTAATGGCTGCTATGTATATAAGGGAATGTACATTGCTAGACACGACAGAATTGGTGACCTATTAGCTAAGGACATAAGTTCATATGTTTCATCATATGCCAAAATGTATAAGCACTCACGTGTTTCACCTGCCATGTTCATGCACAATAATGAAAATGATGCCTTTACAGATGTCACAGCTAATACACCAGATATTTTTGTTGTTGATGAGGACAGTAGAGAAGTGAGCATTTTGGAAGTGGCATGTACATTTGACCACAGTCTGGAAGAGGCATTCCTTACCAAGGTGCTTAAGTACCAGCGTCTTAAGGATGCTATTATACAGCTTGGCTACAAATGTAAACAACTTGTGTTCATATTTGGAAGCCTCGGTAATGTCCATAAATCAGTCGTGAGGGGCCTGCAGATGGCAGGCATGCCCAATAAGCCGAGAGCTGATCAGGCATCGGCAAAATTCTGTTCAGTGTCTGCAATAATTGGCAGTCGACCATATATGGAGAAGGAGATGTTAAGTGTGTGCGTGTGCGTGTGCGTGCGTGTGTGTGTGTGTGAGTGAGAGAGAGAGAGTGAGGGAGATGGAGCACTGATGTCTTGTGTTTATAGTGAACTAAAGACGGTTGCGTCCTCAGTATGTTTATAGTGAACTAAAGACGGTTGCGTCCTCAGTGTGTTTATAGTGAACTAAAGACGGTTGTGTCCTCAGTGTGTTTATAGTGAACTAAAGACGGTTGCGTCCTCAGTGTGTTTATAGTGAACTAAAGACGGTTGCGTCCTCAGTGTGTTTATAGTGAACTAAAGATGGTTGTGTCCTCAGTGTGTTTATAGTGAACTAAAGACAGTTGTGTCCTCAGTGTGTTTATAGTGAACTAAAGACGGTTGTGTCCAACCATCATAAACATTACATTTATACATCACCATGACAACCATCATAAACATTACATTTATACATCACCATGACAACCATCATAAACATTACATTTATACATCACCATGACAACCATCATAAACATTACATTTATACATCACCATGACAACCATCATAAACATTACATTTATACATCACCATGACAACCATCATAAACATTACATTTATACATCACCATGACAACCATCATAAACATTACATTTATACATCACCATGATGTATAAATGACTGAAATAAACACACCCTGTCTCCTCTAGACTCCTGAAATAAACACACCCTGTCTCCTCTAGACTCCTGAAATAAACACACCCTGTCTCCTCTAGACCCCTGAAATAAACACACCCTGTCTCCTCTAGACCCCTGAAATAAACACACCCTGTCTCCTCTAGAACCCTGAAATAAACACACCCTGTCCCCTCTAGACTCCTGAAATAAATACACCCTGTCTCCTCTAGACTCCTGAAATAAACACACCCTGTCTCCTCTAGACCCCTGAAATAAATACACCCTGTCTCCTCTAGACTCCTGAAATAAACACACCCTGTCCCCTCTAGAACCCTGAAATAAATACACCCTGTCTCCTCTAGAACCCTGAAATAAACACACCCTGTCTCCTCTAGACCCCTGAAATAAATACACCCTGTCTCCTCTAGACCCCTGAAATAAACACACCCTGTCTCCTCTAGACCCCTGAAATAAACACACCCTGTCTCCTCTAGACCCCTGAAATAAACACACCCTGTCTCCTCTAGACCCCTGAAATAAACACACCCTGTCTCCTCTAGACCCCTGAAATAAACACACCCTGTCCCCTCTAGAACCCTGAAATAAACACACCCTGTCCCCACTAGACTCCTGAAATAAACACACCCTGTCTCCTCTAGACCCCTGAAATAAATACACCCTGTCTCCTCTAGACTCCTGAAATAAACACACCCTGTCTCCTCTAGACCCCTGAAATAAATACACCCTGTCTCCTCTAGACCCCTGAAATAAACACACCCTGTCTCCTCTAGACTCCTGAAATAAACACACCCTGTCTCCTCTAGACTCCTGAAATAAACACACCCTGTCTCCTCTAGAATCCTGAAATAAATACACCCTGTCTCCTCTAGACCCCTGAAATAAACACACCCTGTCTCCTCTAGACTCCTGAAATAAACACACCCTGTCTCCTCTAGACTCCTAGCTGCTAATAAACACGCTATGGCAATGATTACCGTCTGGAATATTAGAATACAGAGATATTTATTGATTAATAATAATAAATCATAATAAATGAATGAATAGAAAAAAGAAGCAGAAAGAAAGCAGATACTGTGTATGAATGAATGGACAGTCTGTCCAGTGTCTCAGTGAGGTGCTAACATGGACAGTCTGTCCAGTGTCTCAGTGAGGTGCTAACATGGACAGTCTGTCCAGTGTCTCAGTGAGGTGCTAACATGGACAGTCTGTCCAGTGTCTCAGTGAGTTGCTAACATGGACAGTCTGTCCAGTGTCTCAGTGAGGTGCTAACATGGACAGTCTGTCCAGTGTCTCAGTGAGGTGCTAACATGGACAGTCTGTCCAGTGTCTCAGTGAGGTGCTAACATGGACAGTCTGTCCAGTGTCTCAGTGAGGTGCTAACATGGACAGTCTGTCCAGTGTCTCAGTGAACATGCAAGGCCTAAACTAACTTATTATGGAATACTGTAATCAATCAATTGTTAATTTTATTGGCTGTTCAACATCAATAAAGCGGTCGGCGGTCAAAGTACTTTTTTTCCCCTTTTTTTATATATATTTGTTGTTTTGTTGAGTATCCCTGTGCTGGGTTTGACCTGACTCTGAATCTGTAGCTGTTTGAGGACATTATTACCAACTGTTTGATCTCAGTAAGGAGTACTGTATACTGTAATTGATACAGAACACCATATATCACCAGTCAATGCACGGAGGTACCTTGTAAACGACAACAACACTGGACTGGTTTAAAACTACAGAGGAAGCTAGCTTGCCTTCCCGATGCAGACCACACCGTATCTCATACAATATTCAAGAATGATGCAGTTGATGAGGATATATAGTCACCTTTACAGTCAAAGCCAGATTACAGGTCCTTCCAACCAGACTCAATCTCTCTCTGTGGTACCCTAACACGTTTCCTCCTCATTGTCTGCACTATGACCACACTCAACTTACAGAAACACTGTCACATATTCTTAATGGCTGCTATGTATATAAGGGAATGTACATTGCTAGGCATGACAGAATTGGTGACCTATTAGCTAAGGACATAAGTTCATATGTTTCATTATCTGCCAAAATGTATAAGCACTCATGTGTTTCACCTGCACAATAATGAAAATGATGCATTTTCAGATGTCACAGCTAATACACCAGATATTGTTGTTGTTGATGAGGACAGTAGAGAAGTGAGCATTTTGGAAGTGGCATGTACATTTGACCACAGTCTGGAAGAGGCATTCCTTACCAAGGGGCTTAAGTACCAGCGTCTTAAGGATGCTATTATACAGCTTGGCTACAAATGTAAACAACTTGTGTTCATATTTGGAAGCCTCGGTAATGTCCATAAATCAGTCGTGAGGGGCCTGCAGATGGCAGGCATGCCCAATAAGCCGAGAGCTGATCAGGCATCTGCAAAATTCTGTTCAGTGTCTGCAATAATTGGCAGTCGACCATATATGGAGAAGGAGATGTTAAGTGTGTGCGTGTGCGTGCGTGCGTGTGAGTGAGAGAGAGAGAGAGAGTGAGGGAGATGGAGCACTGATGTCTTGTGTTTATAGTGAACTAAAGACGGTTGTGTCCTCAGTGTGTTTATAGTGAACTAAAGACGGTTGTGTCCTCAGTGTGTTTATAGTGAACTAAAGACGGTTGCGTCCTCAGTATGTTTATAGTGAACTAAAGACGGTTGTGTCCTCAGTGTGTTTATAGTGAACTAAAGAAGGTTGTGTCCTCAGTGTGTTTATAGTGAACTAAAGACGGTTGTGTCCTCAGTGTGTTTATAGTGAACTAAAGACGGTTGTGTCCTCAGTGTGTTTATAGTGAACTAAAGACGGTTGTGTCCTCAGTGTGTTTATAGTGAACTAAAGACGGTTGCGTCCTCAGTGTGTTTATAGTGAACTAAAGACGGTTGTGTCCTCAGTGTGTTTATAGTGAACTAAAGGCGGTTGTGTCCTCAGTGTGTTTATAGTGAACTAAAGGCGGTTGTGTCCTCAGTGTGTTTATAGTGAACTAAAGACGGTTGTGTCCTCAGTGTGTTTATAGTGAACTAAAGACGGTTGCGTCCTCAGTGTGTTTATAGTGAACTAAAGACGGTTGTGTCCTCAGTGTGTTTATAGTGAACTAAAGACGGTTGCGTCCTCAGTGTGTTTATAGTGAACTAAAGACGGTTGCGTCCTCAGTGTGTTTATAGTGAACTAAAGACGGTTGCGTCCTCAGTGTGTTTATAGTGAACTAAAGTCGGTTGCGTCCTCAGACTCAGATCTGTGTCTTTGCTGGCGCTCTCACCGATTCCGATACGACCCAATAAGGCATATTGGACACATTGCCGATACTGGTATCGGTATCGGGACATCTCTACATATAATGTGAGTAAGACGTTAAACTTTATGATTTTAAGCGTGTAGGTACAGTTATAGATGTGTGAAAAACAATTTCTAAAGGATAACAAAAATAACTATAATGAGACTTAATTCTGTCCAGTCTGTCCAGTGTCTCAGTGAGGTGCTAACATGGACAGTTTGTCCAGTGTCTCAGTGAGGTGCTAACATGCAAGGCCTAAACTAACTTATTATGGAATACTGTAATCAATCAATTGTTAATTTTATTGGCTGTTCAACATCAATAAAGCGGTCGGCGGTCAAAGTACTTTTTTTTCCTTTTTTTTATATATTTGTTGTTTTGTTGAGTATCCCTGTGCTGGGTTTGACCTGACTCTGAATCTGTAGCTGTTTGAGGACATTATTACCAACTGTTTGATCTCAGTAAGGAGTACTGTATACTGTAATTGATACAGAACACCATATATCACCAGTCAATGCACGGAGGTACCTTGTAAACGACAACAACACTGGACTGGTTTAAAACTACAGAGGAAGCTAGCTTGCCTTCCCGATGCAGACCACACCGTATCTCATACAATATTCAAGAATGATGCAGTTGATGAGGATATATAGTCACCTTTACAGTCAAAGCCAGATTACAGGTCCTTCCAACCAGACTCAATCTCTCTCTGTGGTACCCTAACACGTTTCCTCCTCATTGTCTGCACTATGACCACACTCCACTTACAGAAACACTGTCACATATTCTTAATGGCTGCTATGTATATAAGGGAATGTACATTGCTAGGCATGACAGAATTGGTGACCTATTAGCTAAGGACATAAGTTCATATGTTTCATTATCTGCCAAAATGTATAAGCACTCATGTGTTTCACCTGCCATGTTCATGCACAATAATGAAAATGATGCCTTTTCAGATGTCACAGATAATACACCAGATATTGTTGTTGTTGATGAGGACAGTAGAGAAGTGAGCATTTTGGAAGTGGCATGTACATTTGACCACAGTCTGGAAGAGGCATTCCTTACCAAGGGGCTTAAGTACCAGCGTCTTAAGGATGCTATTATACAGCTTGGCTACAAATGTAAACAACTTGTGTTCATATTTGGAAGCCTCGGTAATGTCCATAAATCAGTCGTGAGGGGCCTGCAGATTGCAGGCATGCCCAATAAGCCGAGAGCTGATCAGGCATCGGCAAAATTCTGTTCAGTGTCTGCAATAATTGGCAGTCGACCATATATGGAGAAGGAGATGTTAAGTGTGCGTGTGTGTAAGTGAGAGAGAGAGAGTGAGGGAGATGGAGCACTGATGTCTTGTGTTTATAGTGAACTAAAGACGGTTGCGTCCTCAGTGTGTTTATAGTGAACTAAAGACGGTTGTGTTTATATTTTATGATGCACTAAATGTAGGAGAGACATTCTGACCTCTGATCAGTAGAGTCTAATAAAACTATATCATGTGTTGTTTTCTCACACTGACCTCTGATCAGTAGACTGGTGTCCATCTTTGAAGTTAATGTGTCCATCCTTGGACCAGTCACTCTTCACGGAGACACAGCTGGGTACAGGAGACTCTGCTCTCTGATGATCAACCCTGAAACCATGACAACCATCATAAACATTACATTTATACATCACCATGATAACCATCATAAACATTACATTTATACATCACCTTGACAACCATCATAAACATTACATTTATACATCACCATGACAACCATCATAAACATTACATTTATACATCACCATGATGTATAAATGACTGAAATAAACACACCCTGTCTCCTCTAGACTCCTGAAATAAACACACCCTGTCTCCTCTAGACCCCTGAAATAAACACACCCTGTCTCCTCTAGACCCCTGAAATAAATACACCCTGTCTCCTCTAGAACCCTGAAATAAACACACCCTGTCTCCTCTAGACCCCTGAAATAAATACACCCTGTCTCCTCTAGACCCCTGAAATAAACACACCCTGTCCCCTCTAGACTCCTGAAATAAACACACCCTGTCTCCTCTAGACCCCTGAAATAAATACACCCTGTCTCCTCTAGACCCCTGAAATAAACACACCCTGTCTCCTCTAGACCCCTGAAATAAATACACCCTGTCTCCTCTAGACCCCTGAAATAAACACACCCTGTCTTCTCTAGACTCCTGAAATAAACACACCCTGTCTCCTCTAGACTCCTGACAAACACACCCTGTCTCCTCTAGACTCCTGAAATAAACACACCCTGTCTCCTCTAGACTCCTGAAATAAACACACCCTGTCTCCTCTAGACTCCTAGCTGCTAATAAACACGCTATGGCAATGATTACCGTCTGGAATATTAGAATACAGAGATATTTAGCATTGATTAATAATAATAAATCATAATAAATGAATGAATAGAAAAAAGAAGCAGAAAGAAAGAAGATACTGTGTATGAATGAATGGACAGTCTGTCCAGTGTCTCAGTGAGGTGCTAACATGGACAGTCTGTCCAGTGTCTCAGTGAGGTGCTAACATGGACAGTCTGTCCAGTGTCTCAGTGAGGTGCTAACATGGACAGTCTGTCCAGTGTCTCAGTGAGGTGCTAACATGGACAGTCTGTCCAGTGTCTCAGTGAGGTGCTAACATGGACAGTCTGTCCAGTGTCTCAGTGAGGTGCTAACATGGACAGTCTGTCCAGTGTCTCAGTGAGGTGCTAACATGGACAGTCTGTCCAGTGTCTCAGTGAGGTGCTAACATGGACAGTCTGTCCAGTGTCTCAGTGAGGTGCTAACATGGACAGTCTGTCCAGTGTCTCAGTGAGGTGCTAACATGGACAGTTTGTCCAGTGTCTCAGTGAGGTGCTAACATGCAAGGCCTAAACTAACTTATTATGGAATACTGTAATCAATCAATTGTTAATTGTATTGGCTGTCCAACATCAATAAAGCGGTCGGCGGTCAAAGTACTTTTCTTCTTTTTTTTTAAAGATTTGTTGTTTTGTTGAGTATCCCTGTGCTGGGTTCGACCTAACTCTGAATCTGTAGCAGTTTCTGAGGACATTATTACCAACTGTTTGATCTCAGTAAGGAGTACTGTATACTGTAATTGATACAGAACACCATATATCACCAGTCAATGCACGGAGGTACCTTTTAAACGACAACAACACTGGACTGCTTTAAAACTACAGGGGAAGCTAGCTTGCCTTCCCGATGCAGACCACACCGTATCTCATACAATATTCAAGAATGATGCAGTTGATGAGGATATATAGTCACCTTTACAGTCAAAGCCAGATTACAGGTCCTTCCAACCAGACTCAATCTCTCTCTGTGGTACCCTAACACGTTTCCTCCTCATTGTCTGCACCATGACCACACTCCACTTACAGAAACACTGTCACATATTCTTAATGGCTGCTATGTATATAAGGGAATGTACATTGCTAGACACGACAGAATTGGTGACCTATTAGCTAAGGACATAAGTTCATATGTTTCATCATCTGCCAAAATGTATAAGCACTCACGTGTTTCACCTGCCATGTTCATGCACAATAATGAAAATGATGCCTTTACAGATGTCACAGCTAATACACCAGATATTTTTGTTGTTGATGAGGACAGTAGAGAAGTGAGCATTTTGGAAGTGGCATGTACATTTGACCACAGTCTGGAAGAGGCATTCCTTACCAAGGTGCTTAAGTACCAGCGTCTTAAGGATGCTATTATACAGCTTGGCTACAAATGTAAACAACTTGTGTTCATATTTGGAAGCCTCTGTAATGTCCATAAATCAGTCGTGAGGGGCCTGCAGATGGCAGGCATGCCCAATAAGCCGAGAGCTGATCAGGCATCGGCAAAATTCTGTTCAGTGTCTGCAATAATTGGCAGTCGACCATATATGGAGAAGGAGATGTTAGGTGTGTGCGTGCGTGCGTGTGTGTGAGTGAGAGAGAGAGAGAGTGAGGGAGATGGAGCACTGATGTCTTGTGTTTATAGTGAACTAAAGACGGTTGTGTCCTCAGTGTGTTTATAGTGAACTAAAGACGGTTGTGTCCTCAGTGTGTTTATAGTGAACTAAAGACGGTTGTGTCCTCAGTGTGTTTATAGTGAACTAAAGACGGTTGTGTCCTCAGTGTGTCTATAGTGAACTAAAGACGGTTGTGTCCTCAGTGTGTTTATAGTGAACTAAAGACGGTTGTGTCCTCAGTGTGTTTATAGTGAACTAAAGACGGTTGCGTCCTCAGTGTGTTTATAGTGAACTAAAGACAGTTGTGTCCTCAGTGTGTTTATAGTGAACTAAAGACGGTTGCGTCCTCAGTGTGTTTATAGTGAACTAAAGACGGTTGTGTCCTCAGTGTGTTTATAGTGAACTAAAGACGGTTGTGTCCTCAGTGTGTTTATAGTGAACTAAAGACTGTTGCGTCCTCAGTGTGTTTATAGTGAACTAAAGACGGTTGTGTCCTCAGTGTGTTTATAGTGAACTAAAGACGGTTGTGTCCTCAGTGTGTTTATAGTGAACTAAAGACGGTTGCGTCCTCAGTGTGTTTATAGTGAACTAAAGACGGTTGTGTCCTCAGTGTGTTTATAGTGAACTAAAGACGGTTGTGTCCTCAGTGTGTTTATAGTGAACTAAAGACGGTTGTGTCCTCAGTGTGTTTATAGTGAACTAAAGACGGTTGCGTCCTCAGTGTGTTTATAGTGAACTAAAGACGGTTGTGTCCTCAGTGTGTTTATAGTGAACTAAAGACGGTTGTGTCCTCAGTGTGTTTATAGTGAACTAAAGACGGTTGTGTCCTCAGTGTGTTTATAGTGAACTAAAGACGGTTGCGTCCTCAGTGTGTTTATAGTGAACTAAAGACGGTTGTGTCCTCAGTGTGTTTATAGTGAACTAAAGACGGTTGTGTCCTCAGTGTGTTTATAGTGAACTAAAGACGGTTGTGTCCTCAGTGTGTTTATAGTGAACTAAAGACGGTTGTGTCCTCAGTGTGTTTATAGTGAACTAAAGACGGTTGTGTCCTCAGTGTGTTTATAGTGAACTAAAGACGGTTGTGTCCTCAGTGTGTTTATAGTGAACTAAAGACGGTTGTGTCCTCAGTGTGTTTATAGTGAACTAAAGACGGTTGTGTCCTCAGTGTGTTTATAGTGAACTAAAGACGGTTGTGTCCTCAGTGTGTTTATAGTGAACTAAAGACGGTTGTGTCCTCAGTGTGTTTATAGTGAACTAAAGACGGTTGTGTCCTCAGTGTGTTTATAGTGAACTAAAGACGGTTGTGTCCTCAGTGTGTTTATAGTGAACTAAAGACGGTTGCGTCCTCAGTGTGTTTATAGTGAACTAAAGACGGTTGTGTCCTCAGTGTGTTTATAGTGAACTAAAGACGGTTGCGTCCTCAGTGTGTTTATAGTGAACTAAAGACGGCTGCGTCCTCAGTGTGTTTATAGTGAACTAAAGACGGTTGTGTCCTCAGTGTGTTTATAGTGAACTAAAGACGGTTGCGTCCTCAGTGTGTTTATAGTGAACTAAAGACGGTTGTGTCCTCAGTGTGTTTATAGTGAACTAAAGACGGTTGCGTCCTCAGTGTGTTTATAGTGAACTAAAGACGGTTGTGTCCTCAGTGTGTTTATAGTGAACTAAAGACGGTTGTGTCCTCAGTGTGTTTATAGTGAACTAAAGACGGTTGTGTCCTCAGTGTGTTTATAGTGAACTAAAGACGGTTGCGTCCTCAGTGTGTTTATAGTGAACTAAAGACGGTTGCGTCCTCAGACTCAGATCTGTGTCTTTGCTGGCGCTCTCACCGATTCCGATACGACCCAATAAGGCATATTGGACACATTGCCGATACTGGTATCGGTATCGGGACATCTCTACATATAATGTGAGTAAGACGTTCAACTTTATGATTTTAAGCGTGTAGGTACAGTTATAGATGTGTGAAAAACAATTTCTAAAAGATAACAAAAATAACTATAATGAGACTTAATTCTGAATTGAACATGAATTAATGTGTTCTAAATGTGTCTTCAGTATTCTCTTCAAGCCCTGATTCAGAAAAAGGTTAATTTAAGACGATGCACTAAATGTAGGAGAGACATTCTGACCTCTGATCAGTAGAGTCTAATAAAACTATATCATGTGTTGTTTTCTCACACTGACCTCTGATCAGTAGACTGGTGTCCATCTTTGAAGTTAATGTGTCCATCCTTGGACCAGTCACTCTTCACGGAGACACAGCTGGGTACAGGAGACTCTGCTCTCTGATGATCAACCCTGAAACCATGACAACCATCATAAACATTACATTTATACATCACCATGACAACCATCATAAACATTACATTTATACATCACCATGACAACCATCATAAACATTACATTTATACATCACCATGATGTATAAATGACTGAAATAAACACACCCTGTCTCCTCTAGACTCCTGAAATAAACACACCCTGTCTCCTCTAGACCCCTGAAATAAACACACCCTGTCTCCTCTAGACCCCTGAAAAAAACACACCCTGTCTCCTCTAGACCCCTGAAATAAACACAACCTGTCTCCTCTAGACCCCTGAAATAAACACACCCTGTCTCCTCTAGACTCCTGAAATAAACACACCCTGTCTCCTCTAGACCCCTGAAATAAACACACCCTGTCTCCTCTAGACTCCTGAAATAAACACACCCTGTCCCCTCTAGACTCCTGAAATAAACACACCCTGTCTCCTCTAGACTCCTAAGCTGCTAATAAACACGATATGGCAATGATTACCGTCTGGAATATTAGAATACAGAGATATTTAGCATTGATTAATAATAATAAATCATAGTAAATGAATGAATAGAAAAAGAAGCAGAAAGAAAGAAGATACTGTGTATGAATGAATGGACAGTCTGTCCAGTGTCTCAGTGAGGTGCTAACATGGACAGTCTGTCCAGTGTCTCAGTGAGGTGCTAACATGGACAGTCTGTCCAGTGTCTCAGTGAGGTGCTAACATGGACAGTCTGTCCAGTGTCTCAGTGAGGTGCTAACATGCAAGGCCTAAACTAACTTATTATGGAATACTGTAATCAATCAATTGTTAATTTTATTGGCTGTCCAACATCAATAAAGCGGTCGGCGGTCAAAGTACCTTCCCGATGCAGACCACACCGTATCTCATACAATATTCAAGAATGATGCAGTTGATGAGGATATATAGTCACCTTTACAGTCAAAGCCAGATTACAGGTCCTTCCAACCAGACTCAATCTCTCTGTGGTACCCTAACACGTTTCCTCCTCATTGTCTGCACCATGACCACACTCCACTTACAGAAACACTGTCACATATTCTTAATGGCTGCTATGTATATAAGGGGATGTACATTGCTAGGCATGACAGAATTGGTGACCTATTAGCTAAGGACATAAGTTCATATGTTTCATCATCTGCCAAAATGTATAAGCACTCATGTGTTTCACCTGCCATGTTCATGCACAATAATGAAAATGATGCCTTTTCAGATGTCACAGCTAATACACCAGATATTGTTGTTGTTGATGAGGACAGTAGAGAAGTGAGCATTTTGGAAGTGGCATGTACATTTGACCACAGTCTGGAAGAGGCATTCCTTACCAAGGGGCTTAAGTACCAGCGTCTTAAGGATGCTATTATACAGCTTGGCTACAAATGTAAACAACTTGTGTTTATATTTGGAAGCCTCGGTAATGTCCATAAATCAGTCGTGAGGGGCCTGCAGATGGCAGGCATGCCCAATAAGCCGAGAGCTGATCAGGCATCGGCAAAATTCTGTTCAGTGTCTGCAATAATTGGCAGTCGACCATATATGGAGAAGGAGATGTTAAGTGTGTGCGTGTGCGTGTGCGTGCGTGTGTGTGTGTGAGTGAGAGAGAGAGAGTGAGGGAGATGGAGCACTGATGTCTTGTGTTTATAGTGAACTAAAGACGGTTGCGTCCTCAGTATGTTTATAGTGAACTAAAGACGGTTGTGTCCTCAGTGTGTTTATAGTGAACTAAAGACGGTTGCGTCCTCAGTGTGTTTATAGTGAACTAAAGACGGTTGTGTCCTCAGTGTGTTTATAGTGAACTAAAGACGGTTGCGTCCTCAGTGTGTTTATAGTGAACTAAAGACGGTTGCGTCCTCAGTGTGTTTATAGTGAACTAAAGACGGTTGTGTCCTCAGTGTGTTTATAGTGAACTAAAGTCGGTTGCGTCCTCAGTGTGTTTATAGTGAACTAAAGACGGTTGCGTCCTCAGTGTGTTTATAGTGAACTAAAGACGGTTGTGTCCTCAGTGTGTTTATAGTGAACTAAAGACGGTTGTGTCCTCAGTGTGTTTATAGTGAACTAAAGACGGTTGAGTCCTCAGTGTGTTTATAGTGAACTAAAGACGGTTGCGTCCGCAGTGTGTTTATAGTGAACTAAAGACGGTTGTGTCCTCAGTGTGTTTATAGTGAACTAAAGACGGTTGTGTCCTCAGTGTGTTTATAGTGAACTAAAGACGGTTGCGTCCTCAGTGTGTTTATAGTGAACTAAAGACGGTTGTGTCCTCAGTGTGTTTATAGTGAACTAAAGACGGTTGTGTCCTCAGTGTGTTTATAGTGAACTAAAGACGGTTGCGTCCTCAGTGTGTTTATAGTGAACTAAAGACGGTTGTGTCCTCAGTGTGTTTATAGTGAACTAAAGACGGTTGCGTCCTCAGTGTGTTTATAGTGAACTAAAGACGGTTGCGTCCTCAGTGTGTTTATAGTGAACTAAAGACGGTTGCGTCCTCAGACTCAGATCTGTGTCTTTGCTGGTGCTCTCACCGATTCCGATACGACCCAATAAGGCATATTGGACACATTGCCGATACTGGTATCGGTATCGGGACATCTCTACATATAATGTGAGTAAGACGTTAAACTTTATGATTTTAGGCGTGTAGGTACAGTTATAGATGTGTGAAAAACAATTTCTAAAAGATAACAAAAATAACTATAATGAGACTTAATTCTGAATTGAACATGAATTAATGTGTTCTAAATGTGTCTTCAGTCTTCTCTTCAAGCCCTGATTCAGAAACAACAGGTTAATTTAAGACGATGCACTAAATGTAGGAGAGACATTCTGACCTCTGATCAGTAGAGTCTAATAAAACTATATCATGTGTTGTTTTCTCACACTGACCTCTGATCAGTAGACTGGTGTCCATCTTTGAAGTTTATGTGTCCATCCTTGGACCAGTCACTCTTCACGGAGACACAGCTGGGTACAGGAGACTCTGCTCTCTGATGATCAACCCTGAAACCATGACAACCATCATAAACATTACATTTATACATCACCATGACAACCATCATAAACATTACATTTATACATCACCATGACAACCATCATAAACATTACATTTATACATCACCATGACAACCATCATAAACATTACATTTATACATCACCATGACAACCATCATAAACATTACATTTATACATCACCATGACAGCCATCATAAACATTACATTTATACATCAACTACTCACACTAGCTGATACACGTCTAAATCATATATTAAATCACTTCATTTAAATTGTGTATGATATTAAATTAAGTGGCGTTCATAACACAACGCAACGCAACGCAACTATCAGTGAATTTATCTGTATGTCAAACACCCCAAATTAAAATGTATTAGGATATGCAGACCCTGATTGATTATTGCAAATATATCACAATGTTGGATATATCATGTTGGATATAACACACCCTGTCTCCTCTAGCCTCCTGAAATAAACACACCCTGTCTCCTCTAGACTCCTGAAATAAACACACCCTGTCTCCTCTAGCCTCCTGAAATAAACACACCCTGTCTCCTCTAGACTCCTGAAATAAACACACCCTGTCTCCTCTAGACTCCTGAAATAAACACACCCTGTCTCCTCTAGACTCCTGAAATAAACACACCCTGTCTCCTCTAGACTCCTGAAATAAACACATCCTGTCCCCTCTAGACTCCTGAAATAAACACACCCTGTCCCCTCTAGACTCCTGAAATAAACACACCCTGTCTCCTCTAGACTCCTGAAATAAACACACCCTGTCTCCTCTAGACTCCTGAAATAAACACACCCTGTCTCCTCTAGACTCCTGAAATAAACACACCCTGTCCCCTCTAGACTCCTGAAATAAACACACCCTGTCTCCTCTAGACTCCTGAAATAAACACACCCTGTCCCCTCTAGACTCCTAAGCTGCTAATAAACACGCTATGGCAATGATTACCGTCTGGAATATTAGAATACAGATATATTTAGCATTGATTCAAAATAAGAAATCATAATAAATGAATGAATAGAAAAAATAAGCAGAAAGAAAGAAGATACTGTGTATGAATGAATGGACAGTCTGTCCAGTGTCTCAGTGAGGTGCTAACATGGACAGTCTGTCCAGTGTCTCAGTGAGGTGCTAACATGGACAGTCTGTCCAGTGTCTCAGTGAGGTGCTAACATGGACAGTCTGTCCAGTGTCTCAGTGAGGTGCTAACATGGACAGTCTGTCCAGTGTCTCAGTGAGGTGCTAACATGGACAGTCTGTCCAGTGTCTCAGTGAGGTGCTAACATGGACAGTCTGTCCAGTGTCTCAGTGAGGTGCTAACATGGACAGTCTGTCCAGTGTCTCAGTGAGGTGCTAACATGGACAGTCTGTCCAGTGTCTCAGTGAGGTGCTAACATGGACAGTCTGTCCAGTGTCTCAGTGAGGTGCTAACATGGACAGTCTGTCCAGTGTCTCAGTGAGGTGCTAACATGGACAGTCTGTCCAGTGTCTCAGTGAGGTGCTAACATGCAAGGCCTAAACTAAGTTATTATGGAATACTGTAATCAATCAATTGTTATTTTTATTGGCTGTCCAACATCAATAAAGCGGTCGGCGGTCAAAGTACTTTTATTTTATTTTTTTAAAGATTTGTTGTTTTGGGCTTTTCTGCCTTCATTGAAGTGAAGAATGAGAGGAAGAGAGAGAGAGAGAGAGAGAGAGAGAGAGAGAGAGAGAGAGAGAGAGAGAGAGAGAGAGACGCAGCAAAGGTGGTCATGAACGGGACTCGAACACGCGCCGCCCTGTCAGGCCAGAGCCTATATGTGGCATGATGTGCCTGGACCGCTAGGCCAGCGGGCGCCCCACGGTCAAAGTACTATAATTGCAGTCAATGGAATGAAGTTGGCAACTTGGCATCTTTTAGGGAACTGTGTTGCTTTCTGACAGATGATTAAAGTACAGTGTACTTTGTCCTTTTGATAATATGCTTTTATATTGTTTGTGCAGTAGGCCTAATCTGTCAGACAGTAACACAGTTCACTAACAGATAATCTATATTAATCTGTATCTGTCAGATAACAACACAGATAATCTATATATTAATCTGTCAGATAACAACACAGATAATCTATATATTAATCTGTCAAATAACAACACAGATAATCATCCAACTTCAATCCATCGACTGCAATAAAAGTCTTGCTTCACTGCTGTCCTTTGACCTGATATTCACAGTTGGACGTTGGACAGTTAATACAATTAACAATGACTTGATTACAGTATTCCATAATACATTCGTTTTGGCTTATATCAGCCCCCCCCCCCCCCCCCCCCCACACCCCCCGAACCGGCCCTGATATCCAAAGTATAAAATAAGGTTGAACTAGTTAATCTGTTCCTCCTTTTGGTGGAGACCACCTGGAACCTCCTCAAGGACCCCTGGGGGACCACACTTTGAGAACCACTGACTGACTTTGATTTCACAAGTAGTGTCTGCTGATGAGAATCACATGCTTTTCAAAATGTGAGTAGTTAAGATGTTAAACATTATGATTCTTCTATATGAGCTGTTTCAACACACACACACACACACACACACACACACACACACACACACACACACACACACACACACACACACACACACACACACACACACACACACACACACACACACACACACACGGCAAATCTTTCCGGTGATAAAATGGCCACCAACGTAATCAAAAAAGTCAACCAAAGAACAAGATTCCTTTACAGGATCTCCTCACTGGTCAACAAAAACACCTTGAAGACCGTAACAGGAGCCCTCGTACAAGGTGTCTTCGACTATGCATGCACCTCCTGGTACCACAGCACCTCTAAGGCCCTTAAAACTAGGCTCGATACCCATGTACCTGTCTAAATACTTCACTAAGATACCCGTGTACCTGTCTAAATACTTCACTAAGATACCCGTGTACCTGTCTAAATACTTCACTAAGATACCCGTGTACCTGTCTAAATACTTCACTAAGATACCAATGTTCCTGTCTAAATACTTCACTAAGATACCCATGTACCTGTCTAAATACTTCACTAAGATACCCATGTACCTGTCTAAATACTTCACTAAGATACCCATGTACCTGTCTAAATACTTCACTAAGATACCCATGTACCTGTCTAAATACTTCACTAAGATACCCATGTGCCTGTCTAAATACTTCACTAAGATACCCATGTACCTGTCTAAATACTTCACTAAGATACCCATGTGCCTGTCTAAATACTTCACTAAGATACCAATGTACCTGTCTAAATACTTCACTAAGATACCCATGTACCTGTCTAAATACTTCACTAAGATACCCATGTACCTGTCTAAATACTTCACGAAGATACCCATGTACCTGTCTAAATACTTCACTAAGATACCCATGTACCTGTCTAAATACTTCACTAAGATACCCATGTACCTGTCTAAATACTTCACTAAGATACCCATGTACCTGTCTATATACTTCACTAAGATACCCATGTACCTGTCTAAATACTTCACTAAGATACCCATGTACCTGTCTAAATACTTCACACCTGGGAAAAACTGAATCCATTCTCTTTGGCTCTATTAGTAATCTCAGCAAGGCAAATGGCTTCTTGGTTAGAGTGGGTGACAATGTTATCACACGTAAAGATGAAATTACCTACCTAGGTTCCATCCTGGAGGCTAATCTTTCCGGTGATAAAATGGCCACCAACGTAATCAAAAAAGTCAACCATAGAACAAGATTCCTCTACAGGATCTCCTCACTGGTCAACAAAAACACCTTGAAGACCTTAACAGGAGCCCTTGTACAGGGTTTCTTTGACTATGCATGCACCTCCTGGTACCACAGCACCTCAAAGGCCCTTAAAACCAGGCTCCAGACTTCCCAAAACAAACTGGTCAGGCTCCTACTTGATCTAGCCCCCCGAACCCACCTCACCCCTGCCCACTTCGACAGGCTGGAATGGCTTAGGGTCGACGACAGAGTACAGCAACTTGCAATGGGTCTGGTCCACAAGATTCGATACACCACCAAGATACCCATGTACCTGTCTAGATACTTCCTTAATGTTAACGAAGTCCACACCCACAACACCAGAGGGAGTGCAACGAACCATGTACAACCCAGATTCGGCACAAACAAGGGACTAAATTCTTTTCGCTCCTATGCCACCAAAATGTGGAACGCCCTACCAACTGTCATTAAGACATGCGAATCCCTTGACTCCTTCAAAACCGCTCTCAAAGGGCACCTACGGATGGCTGCAATTCGAAACTGGCCCCCGTAAAATCTGAATCCCCCCCCCGCCCCCCCCTTTTTTCCCCTCACTGTATATATTTATTTTCCCTTTTTACCTCCTTTTTGATGAATTCCTGTTCTGTCTATAGAAGTGTCTATTTGTACGTCTCTAAATGTTTTGATGATTTGAACATGGTGGACCCTGTTGGAAACAAGTGTAATGCTTAATTGGGTCGTCCACTCACAGTTAACAGCCTTTGTATTGAGTTTGTGCTTGAAATGTACTGTAATTCTGCAAACTGTTAATAAATTCTTCAATCAATCAATCAATCAATCACTAAGATACCCATGTACCTGTCTATATACTTCACTAAGATACCCATGTACCTGTCTAAATACTTCACTAAGATACCCATGTACCTGTCTAAATACTTCACTAAGATACCCATGTACCTGTCTAAATACTTCACTAAGATACCCATGTACCTGTCTAAATACTTCACTAAGATACCCATGTACCTGTCTAAATACTTCACTAAGATACCCATGTACCTGTCTAAATACTTCACTAAGATACCCATGTACCTGTCTAAATACTTCACTAAGATATCCATGTACCTGTCTAAATACTTCACTAAGATACCCATGTACCTGTCTAAATACTTCACTAAGATACCCATGTACCTGTCTAAATACTTCACTAAGATACCCATGTACCTGTCTAAATACTTCACTAAGATACCCATGTACCTGTCTAAATACTTCACTAAGATACCCATGTACCTGTCTAAATACTTCCTTAATGTCAATGAAGTCCACACCCACAACACCAGAGGGAGTTCATCAAACCCTCTGTATATGTTTGATTTTTTTTCCCTTTTTACCTCCTCTATGAATTCCTGTTTTGGGCTTTATAGAAGTGTCTATTTGTACGTCTCTAAATGTTTTGATGAATTGAACAAGGTGGACCCTAGCTGTTGTAAACAAGTGCGTCATGGTCTCGTTTTGTATTGAGTTGTGCTTGAAATGTACTGTAATTCTGAAAACTGTTAATAAATATTTCAATCAATCTTTCTTGTACGGTACAGAGGTCATGTGAACAGAGACCTTGGTCTCAATGGATTCTCTTGAAATAAAGGTTAAATTTAAAGCTTTGTTCCATCGCTCTGCATCTGATAGATAGAACATAACATTAATGTATAACATTATAACAGTATAACATTACATTATAACGCACTACTCCTGATAGAACATGTTCACACATTTGAAAGAGTAAATAAATATGAAACATTTGACACTGACCCTGTAGTTGGTTGACCAGGATCCATGTTTCTTCTTTGTAGCTCAATGAGGACGACAGCGTCTGATAAACAACAACAAAACAACAACATATTAGTTGTAATTGTAACAATAGACTGTAGATTTACACATGGCCAACATTTTATTTTATTTAACCAGTAAAAACACATTGAGACACAAGTCTCTTTTCCAAGTGTGAACTGACCAAGAGGCAGAAATAAAATCACACTTCAAAGCTACATTACATTATTAAATGCTACATCGTACATGACACGTTACACAACATCTAATAATACATCCATGATTACTCATAAAGTACCAATAAAATATAAATCTAATAATACATCCATGATACCTCATAAAGTACCTATAAAATATAGATCTAAAAATACATCCATGATACCTCATAAAGTACCTATAAAATATAAATCTAATAATACATCCATGA
>NW_027637357.1:0-67500 GCF_951216825.1 Electrona antarctica | reverse complement strand
GTGATGTATCCTGAGGTCATCACCTGGGACGTATCCTCAGTGATGTATCCTGAGGTCATCACCTGGGACGTATCCTCAGTGATGTATCCTGAGGTCATCACCTGGGACGTATCCTCAGTGATCCCGATTTACGTCCCAGTAGCTACCCTCGATCAGTCCCATCAGGGAATGAGCAAGGCCACACAATCCGTTGCTCCGGAACTACTCTGCCAGGACTGGGAGAACCAGATTCTGGTGCGTGGAAGGACTAGGCTCTGTGGGTTGACTCCTGTCCGGGCCCCTCCTACGTCTCACCAGGTCCACTCCTGCTCTCACCAGGCCCAGGACCTGTGCGTTGCACCAGACTCCCAGCACCAGGCACTTCATTCAGGAGTGGTGGATTATAATGGCCCTCCTAAAGGCCTCACCGAGGGTTGTTGGGCTTCCTCCTCACGGAGGACACAGGCTGGGGCGCTAACCCATACTGCTCCGCTCCTCACGGAGGACACAGGCTGGGGCGCTAACCCATACTGCTCCCCCTGGAGGACACAGGCTGGGGCGCTAACCCATACTGCTCCCCTCCTCACGGAGGACACAGGCTGGGGCGCTAACCCACACTGCTCACCTCCTCATGGAGGACACAGGCTGGGGCGCTAACCCATACTGCTCACCTCCTCACGGAGGACACAGGCTGGGGCGCTAACCCACACTGCTCACCCTGGAGGACACAGGCTGGGGCGCTAACCCATACTGCTCACCCTGGAGGACACAGGCTGGGGCGCTAACCCATACTGCTCACCCTGGAGGACACAGGCTGGGGCGCTAACCCATACTGCTCACCCTGGAGGACACAGGCTGGGGCGCTAACCCACACTGCTCACTTCCTCACGGAGGACACAGGCTGGGGCGCTAACCCATACTGCTCCCCTCCTCACGGAGGACACAGGCTGGGGCGCTAACCAATACTGCTCCCCCTGGAGGACACAGGCTGGGGCGCTAACCCATACTGCTCACCCTGGAGGACACAGGCTGGGGCGCTAACCTATACTGCTCACCCTGGAGGACACAGGCTGGGGCTCTAACCCATACTGCTCCCCTCCTCACGGAGGACACAGGCTGGGGCGCTAACACACACTGCTCCCCTCCTCACGGAGGACACAGGATGGGGCGCTAACCCACACTGCTCACCTCCTCACGGAGGACACAGGCTGGGGCGCTAACCCATACTGCTCCCCTCCTCACGGAGGACACAGGCTGGGGCGCTAACCCATACTGCTCCCCTCCTAACGGAGGACACAGGCTGGGGCGCTAACCCACACTGCTCACCTCCTCACGGAGGACACAGGCTGGGGCGCTAACCCATACTGCTCCCCTCCTAACGGAGGACACAGGCTGGGGCGCTAACCCATACTGCTCACCTCCTCATGGAGGACACAGGCTGGGGTGCTAACCCACACTGCTCACCTCCTCACGGAGGACACAGGCTGGGACGCTAACCCATACTGCTCACCTCCTCACTGAGGACACAGGCTTTCGGGCCTGTTGAGAACTCTAGTTCTCGCCGGCTGCCGGGCGCGTCTGCACTAATAACTTTGGGGCCCGTCTAGAGTTTAAATGAACCTAACCTTAACCCTAACCTCAATATGTTAAAGCTGCTATAAGCAATAGTTTTTCAGTATTTCTCAAAATTGTAATGACCTTTTTTTGTTGTATTCAGACAGCAATGGGTAAAACGCTCCCAAAACAAATGTAGTCTCTGTGACATATCTAGGGGCCGCAATCTGCATTCAAAGATGTTCCTAGAAGCTTTGTCATTTGCCTTTCTACTTCCTGATTGGTTAGTCATTTCATTTTTGACCAATGACAAAGCTTCTAGGAAAATCTTTGAATTCAGATTGTGGCCCCTAGATGTGTCACAGAGACTACATTTATGAGGGGTGCTAGCCCCTCCTATATACAGCTTTTGTCTCCACACGTCTCAATATTTGCCATTGACAATGAAGGAGAAATTAGATCAAATGTCCGCCAAATTACGTAAATTTAACCAACCAATCACATAAATTCAGTTGTTCATCAGATGATGTATAATGATAAGAGCGCCGCTCATTTCACACAGGTGTTATTTTTTTGGAGGAGTGTTTTACTCATTGCTGTCTGAATAGCAAATATATATGTGTGACTAAATTTGACTGAGGGACTGCCATTGGATTTTTTTGAATTTTCGTTTTTTCATGTAATATGAAAGCAGGGAATCATAGCTTCAAATTGACATATTGGTTGTTCAGTTTGACCCACCAGTTTTGGAGATGTGGCTTATAGAGTAATGTGTTGCAGAAAACAGCGAGTTGAGAAAACAGGCTTGTAAGGTTCACTTCTGTGGACTCTAACATTACACCTAGCTACATGTTTAAGCATTTATTCCATATTTACATATCTTCTGTGGACTCTAACATTACACCTAGCTGCATGTTTAAGCATTTATTTCATATTTACATGTCTTCTGTGGTCTCTAACATTACACCTAGCTACATGTTTAAGCATTTATTTCATATTTACATGTCTTCTGTGGTCTATAACATTACACCTATAGCTACATGTTTAAGCATTTATTTCATATTTACATGTCTTCTGTGAACTCTAACATTACACCTAGCTACATGTTTGGGCATTTATTTCATATTTACATGTCAATTTCAGCTCTGAAAAAAAAAGAAAGAGAGAAGGGCTGGGGCGGTAGCGGTGGTTTGCTCTTCACCGCGGCTTGTGACATCATGTTGTAGTTCGGTGGGCACCTCACCACCGAACATCCAGACTATGAATGAGCCTTAAGGCCCTTAAAACAAGGCTCTAGACATCCCAAAACAAACTGGTCAGGCTACTACTACTACAATGGGTCTGGTCCACAAGATTCGCTACACCAACGAAGTCCAGTGTTCAACAAACCATGTACAACCCAGATTCGGCACAAACAAGGGACTAAATTAATTTCTCTCTTATGCCACCAAAATGTGGAACGCCCTACCAACAGTCATTAAGACATGCAATCCCTAGACTCCTTCAAAACCGCTCACAAAGGGCACCTACGGACGGCTGCAATTCGAAACTGGCCCCCGTAAAATTGTATTGTAAAAGTTGTACTTGAAATGTACTGTAATTCTGCAAACTGTAATCAATCAATCAATCAATCAATCAATCAATCAATCAATCAATCAATCAATCAATCAATCAATCAATCAATCAATCACATTGAAACCAGCATTCACATCATTGGTGTAATATCACTGTTCTGTCACTTGGTGGAAGCAAAGCGTCAATATTTAAACAAGGCAGGAGAACCAGGCCAGCAGAATGCACTCACAATAACGGCTTGATAACATTGCTGCTGTACCGACATATGATATGCATGAGTTATATAGTTAGTGATACTATTAGATAGTGATTGTAAACCTGGCTTCTGTTTGTAATGATGCAGAAGCCATCATTACAAACATAATACATTAATGGTGGACCCTCTTGTAAACAAGTGTAATGCTTAATTTGGTCGTCCACTCACAGTTAACAGCCTTTGTATTGAGTTTGTGCTTGAAATGTACTGTAATTCTGCAAACTGTTAATAAATATTTCAATCAATCAAAATGTTCTCGAAAAATACATTGCAGGGAAGGGAACCGATCAAAAGCCACGTGCGTCGACCCGACCAATGAGAACGCACGTAGCTTCACGCGCTACGACGTCAACCAATCAACAGCTCGGCTGATTACAGCTCCGGAAGCGTCAACACGGAAGGGGAAGAACGCCCAGGCAGCAACAACTTAACTGTCAGGACGCTTTTTTTTAAACTCATATGCATACTATTAAACCAGTGGTCTCTCTCTCCACTCCGTCAACATTAAAACAATAAATAAATACATAAAGTCTGCTGCGTAGCGCGAGAAGCATGGAGAACGGGGAGGCTGTCATACGCACGTTACGCGCGGCGGAGACGCCACTCTTCTGGCTGGGAGCGCTGACCGCGGCCTGGATGGCGTTCAGCGGCGTGTACAGCCTGCTGGCCGGCCTCAGGGTGTGGGCTCTGGGCAACGGCGGCGCCGTGACCCCCAAGCGGCTCGGGAAGTGGGCAGGTTAGTGAGTCAGTGAGCGGCTAGACGCGCAGTGTTGTTGGTCTGCTATCTGTTGGAAGAACAAACTAGTTTAGACTAGTCATTGGTTAGACATGGGTTAAAGGGGAATTTCTCCCTAAACCTTTTTTTTACAAAAGTAAGTTGATAATTATGTATATTGACCAAAACAAATAAAAAATAAAAAAATAAAGATATAGGGAAGCTGCAGCTGGAGCAGAAGCTGGGGCTGGAGGGGTCTAACACCAGCTCACGTAGACCAGGAAGAGTGCAGTGTCAACAATGCATGGAGTGTTGCTGTCACATCATCTAGAACAGATGTAAACAAAAAACAATTGCGTGATTGAATAGGAGTTCTAGCGTTCTAGCTGCCCCGTGGGAGGTTAGGGTGAGGGTTTGAGATTGCAGTTGTAGGACTAATGACTGGTCTAACCAATGACTAGTCTAAACTAAGTACTGCACCCCATTTACAAGGTTTAACGTGTACCTAAACGTTCCAATTTCAAATATGAAGTGCTCGCCCCGGGGTCCACGGATGTTAGGGTTGTGCACGGGCGGGTATTGACACTTGTGCTTTCCGTATTCTGCAATAAAAAGCGTGTTTAGCCCGACCGATGAATTGAACATGGTGGACCCTCTTGTAAACAAGTGTAATGCTTAATTGGGTCGTCCACTCACAGTTAACAGCCTTTGTATTGAGTTTGTGCTTGAAATGTACTGTAAACTGTTAATACATATTTCAATCAATCAAAAAAAACGCCGGCCAGTTTCTCAGGTTTTTTTCACATGCTTTCAACTACGTGCCCCTATCGGTCGGGACGTGTATTGCACTCTGATACAGAATTATAACTTATTGGACACCGATCGGATTAAAATGCATTTTATTAAAGAATATGGAGTTAATTAATGGATGCCCGGCCCGTGCAAAATGCCAACATCCATGGCCTCGAGGGTGAGCACTTTATATTTGAAATCTGAAGGTTTATGTACACGATAAATGTAGCAAGGCGCTCAAAACAGGGGCAAGTTAACGACGTGTGAACAATGCTAGTGATTTCAAGGGGAGAGAACTATTAACTTTACAGATCTGTAAGGAAGTGGTTCTCAAACTTTCATCTCAAGGGGCCCTGCCCTCATTTGATATTTGGTCACCAACCCGACCCCCATCTGAAGATGTTTTGCGCCAGGGACTCCCTGAAGGCAAGATATGAAAGAAAAACAATATATTCAAAAAATGTCAATACTTTTAACTTAAGATTTGTTTGTTTTTTAAGTTAAAAAATGTCAGATGTGCAGCTCGAGCTGGTAGATCTATTTGGATCCCCCCCCCCCCCATGGACCTGAGGGACCCTGGCCTGGACCCCACTTTTTTTTAGAACATTAGCAATACCACAAATTAAGACATACTTGTTACAAGAAAACGTCCTGTCCTTTTCTACTTTGTCCTGAGTACAAAGTAGAAAAGTGTTGACATCACCAAACATAAAGTAGGCTAGTCATTCTGCAGAATGGCCCAGTTCACTATCATCATTATTGGAATTATAGCAGGAATAGCCTTTGATTTGTTGACTTTGCTGTTGTACTTGCAATTTTGAAATGACACAATAGTTTCTGCGTGCACTGTCGTGTGCACGTGCACTGTCGTGTTGTGCACGTGCACTGTGCACGTGCACTGTCGTGCAGGATGTCATGTTTGCCTTTATCTGCCCATAATGCTGCTACAGTATACTGTGCATGTGATATTGTATTTTATTCAAGTTTATTTTTCTTGATGCCTACTAGTACCCATAATGTATATTGTGGTTAGGCCACTGTGTGGAGAGTTGATCTAAAACAGTTGTAACCAATGTGCAGCCTGTGGGCCAGAACTGGGCCTTGCGTGATAATATCTGGCCTGGTAAATGATGTTGCAAATAATTGACTATATTTTCAGACTGTCCCACATAATGTCCACATTGAGAATCTATACCTAAAGACTGCTTTTATCCGTGTTGAGTAGGGATGCACCGAAAGGGAAATTCTTGGCTGAAACCGAATATAGGTAATAGTTGGCCGAAAACCGAATAGCCGGTTATCCGAATATGATTAATATATATATATATCTTTTTTCCTACCATTGCTGTCATGGCCGTACCTTAAAGCTACCTGATTTATGCCAAAATAAATGGTTATGGCAAAACTTAACTTAAATAATAATCACTATTATGGGTCCATAAAACATTGATTCAGCTCTTTTGAATGCATTAATTGCATACACTATTCGGTGATATATTTTCTGCCTATTCGGGCCGAAAATACATTTTTAGCCATTTTTTGCCGAATATTTTCTGCGGCCGAATATTCGGTGCATCACTAGTGTTGAGGGAGTGACAGGCAGGTGGTTCACATCACTAGTGACAGGCAGGTGGTTCACATCACTAGTGTTGAGACAGTGACAGGCAGGTGGTTCACATCACTAGTGTTGAGACAGTGACAGGCAGGTGGTTCACATCACTAGTGTTGAGACAGTGACAGGCAGGTGGTTCACATCACTAGTGTTGAGACAGTGACAGGCAGGTGGTTCACATCACTAGTGACAGGCAGGTGGTTCACATCACTAGTGTTGAGACAGTGACAGGCAGGTGGTTCACATCACTAGTGACAGGCAGGTGGTTCACATCACTAGTGTTGAGGTGGTTCACATCACTAGTGTTGAGGGAGTGACAGGCAGGTGGTTCACATCACTAGTGACAGGCAGGTGGTTCACATCACTAGTGTTGAGGGAGTGACAGGCAGGTGGTTCACATCACTAGTGTTGAGGGAGTGACAGGCAGGTGGTTCACATCACTAGTGTTGAGGGAGTGACAGGCAGGTGGTTCACATCACTAGTGTTGAGGGAGTGACAGGCAGGTGGTTCACATCACTAGTGACAGGCAGGTGGTTCACATCACTAGTGTTGAGAGAGTGACAGGCAGGTGGTTCACATCACTAGTGTTGAGGGAGTGACAGGCAGGTGGTTCACATCACTAGTGTTGAGAGAGTTACAGGCAGGTGGTTCACATCACTAGTTCACATCACTAGTGTTGAGGGAGTGACAGGCAGGTGGTTCACATCACTAGTGTTGAGAGAGTGACAGGCAGGTGGTTCACATCACTAGTGTTGAGGGAGTGACAGGCAGGTGGTTCACATCACTAGTGTTGAGAGAGTGACAGGCAGGTGGTTCACATCACTAGTTCACATCACTAGTGTTGAGGGAGTGACAGGCAGGTGGTTCACAGTATTTCTCCATGAAAAGCCTTCGTGTCGACTGACGACTGTTCCAGTGGTTTTGAGTTCAAAAGTAAAGCCTACGTCAGAATTGTACAAAAGCAACTACTGTTGGTTACGTTCCACTGTCTGGCCTATTCGTAACTTTGTCTGATTTGTTTCGTTAATACGTTGAAAACAGATCAGAGGTCAGATCAGAGGTGTTTTAGCCCATCGTTAATACGTTGAAAACAGATCAGAGGTCAGATCAGAGGTGTTTTAGCCCATCGTTAATACGTTGAAAACAGATCAGAGGTCAGATCAGAGCTTGTTTTAGCCCATCGTTAATACGTTGAAAACAGATCAGAGGTCAGATCAGAGGTGTTTTAGCCCATCGTTAATACGTTGAAAACAGATCAGAGGTCAGATCAGAGGTGTTTTAGCCCATCGTTAATACGTTGAAAACAGATCAGAGGTCAGATCAGAGGTGTTTTAGCCCATCGTTAATACGTTGAAAACAGATCAGAGGTCAGATCAGAGGTGTTTTAGCCCATCGTTAATAAGTTGAAAACAGATCAGAGGTCAGATCAGAGGTGTTTTAGCCCATCGTTAATACGTTGAAAACAGATCAGAGGTCAGTCATCTGTCTCTATACTGTATACATTACCTTCTGACTTATGATTGATTTAACCCATTCTGGGCGGGAACCCCTTTTGGTGTTTTAAGCATTATGTTATGCTTTAGCTATTGAAAAATAGCAGACCTACAAGCTCATAGCACGCCACCGAGTGGCGCGCTACGAGCTTGTAGGTCTGCTATTTTTGAAAAGTCGTAAAAATGTGGCGCAAATCTTTGAATATATATTTCAGAGCGAACATTTTTAACTAAAATATTGGCTTCTGGGGGGGGGGGGGGGGGGGGGGTCCATGGAACTACATACTTTGAGATGGGGGGTCCGTGGCCCAATAGAGATAATTCTGGGGGTCCTTGACATGAAAAAGGTTGAGCACCACTGACATGAAAAATGTTGATTTTTTTTTAATTGACCTCAGTCCAAAATGGGTTAAGTGTCTGTGACTGTAAGACAGACACAGAGCCAGTTCAGAACAAAACCAACTATGCTGTCAATATTTATTCATAATAAATGCTCACTGTGGGCTTGTAGATCGGCTGTTTTCGATGAAGAGGTTTGGGTGTGTAGAGGAGGGGAATACTAGCTGTTATTATCGAGCCCTGGGAGGAATGTAGAATCAATCAGTAATTGATGTATTAATGTAGAATCAATCAGTAGAATCGAAGAACGACTGACATAAAAACATAGCTTTTTCAGAAAACTGTCAGGATGTAGAAGACATTTTTTAGAATCTGATCTCAGGTCAGAATGGGAGAATGTAGAATGGGAATTCTGGATCAATCAGTAATTGATGAGGCATTCCAAGATGGGTTATTATTAATCACATTCGCAATTATTTGTGTAAGTAACATTTCATAATGGTTATTACAGCCCCCTAACGGATGTACTGTATAAAACTCAGACATGTTACTTTGCATGGGTTCTTATTCTTTGTTTTGTCTCTGGAACCACATCACCATTGGGTTCTTATTCTTTGTTTTGTCTCTTGACAAACTTAGCACATCACCATTGGGTTCTTATTCTTTGTTTTGTCTCTTGACAAACTTAGCACATCACCATTGGGTTCTTATTCGTGTCGTCCTTTGACCCACAGTCAGCCTTTGACAAACGTAACACATCACCATTGCATAATTATTACAGTGATTGCACAAGTATTACATGAGCCAATTGGTTCATGGCTCAATGCTGATAAGACTGTTGCTTTGGCACGTTCCATGCACATGTTGCGACCTGTTGTAGATTAAATAATCTTCCAAAGATGAAGGAATGACAAAGTTCTTCAGGGTGAAGTATTGAGAATGTATTAAGAACATTCAGCAGAGTAACAACATACAGAGAGTGAGGAACAGGTCTCCTTGCCTGTTCCAGCAGCCCCTCCGGGCGCAAGCCTCCCCTACTTTCATTCTCAGACAGTCCTTAAAGTCTTGTCTTAACAGAGATGCTATACTGAATGTCCATATAAGGATCTGCACTAAACATAAGGGCGACACACAAATAAGTATACCTTTGCTGATGACAGCATGGAGGAGTCAAGTCAGCTGTTAGATTGACAGCTGTAGTTGAATTAGACTGAGCACATTGGCGAGCAAAGATACTGAATGGAAGGCAGAGAAATACAGAATTATGCATATATTTGGCAATCTATTTGACATTCTAGAATATCCATTACAGACCGCAGGTCGCATTTACTATGAAAACGTGCATTTCCCGACAGTCCATCAATTGATACTCGATGAATCGTTAACACGTTGGGACCGTAGGACCTGAGTAATTAATTTTGCGCCATGCGCTGGTTACGCATGACGAGCAGGCTCGTCTTAAGGTATTTAATATCGCTAGAACATTGCCTCACTGTGTTTCATTTTTGAATTTTTGAATCCGTCAGGATGTAGAAGACATTTTTAGAATCTGATCTCAAGTCAAAATGGGTTAAGGATGGCAAGCTGTCGTCACCTCATAGCAGTCGGTGTTATTTGCACAGCTTAAGGTGGGGAAAGTGGCGGTCGTAAGTTGATTGAGTTGCATACTGTTTCACCCTCTAACATTACATATTTCTACTAGTTCATTGAAATGTCATGCACATTTGTCCAGTGCATATGCAGGCCTGGTTGACTAGATTTGATAGATTGAAGACATTTTGAAGCTCTTGCTACTGAAACAATCAATTATATTTATGGAGAAATCCTGTAATTTACCATGCATCTCAATGGGTGAGAAGGACAGCATCTCAATGGGTGAGAAGGACAGCTTGCCATGGCAGGATATGTGTAAGAAAAGGTTAAAATGAAGCCCTGGGACATGATTTCTGCCTGTCACCTGGTCCTGTCCTGGTCCTGTCACCTGGCAGAATGCCACGTGGCAGAAAGGTACCTGTTACCTGGCAGAATCTACCTGTCACCTGGCAGAATCTGAACCCATTCTGGGTGGGAACCCCTTTTGGTGTTTTAAACATTATGTTATAATTTAGCTATTGAAAAATAGCAGATCTACAAGCTCATAGCGCACCACTGAGTGGCGCGCTACGAGCTTGTAGGTCTCTGCTATTTTTGAAAAATCGTGAAAATATTTATTTCAGAAAACTGGAGGATTTAGAAGATTTTTTTTTAAATTTTGAGGTCAGGCCTAAATGGGTTAACTTAAAATACACCCTTCAAGGAAACAGCAGGTGGTGATAAAGTAACCCCTACGGCCTACCCCATCTGTGTCTCAGAGGAGGCCTGTGGACAGTTCAGTAACCCCTACCCCATCTGTGTCTCAGAGGAGGCCTGTGGACAGTTCAGTAACCCCTACCCCATCTGTGTCTCAGAGGAGGCCTGTGGACAGTTCAGTAACCCCTACCCCATCTGTGTCTCAGAGGAGGCCTGTGGACAGTTCAGTAACCCCTACCCCATCTGTGTCTCAGAGGAGGCCTGTGGACAGTTCAGTAACCCCTACCCCATCTGTGTCTCAGAGGAGGCCTGTAGACAGTTCAGTAATCCCTACCCCATCTGTGTCTCAGAGGAGGCCTGTAGACAGTTCAGAAATCCCTACCCCATCTGTGTCTCAGAGGAGGCCTGTAGACAGTTCAGAAACCCCTACCCCATCTGTGTCTCAGAGGAGGCCTGTGGACAGTTCAGAAACCCCTACCCCATCTGTGTCTCAGAGGAGGCCTGTGGACAGTTCAGAAACCCCTACCCCATCTGTGTCTCAGAGGAGGCCTGTGGACAGTTCAGTAACCCCTACCCCATCTGTGTCTCAGAGGAGGCCTGTGGACAGTTCAGTAACCCCTACCCCATCTGTGTCTCAGAGGAGGCCTGTGGACAGTTCAGTAACCCCTACCCCATCTGTGTCTCAGAGGAGGCCTGTGGACAGTTCAGTAACCCCTACCCCATCTGTGTCTCAGAGGAGGCCTGTGGACAGTTCAGAAACCCCTACCCCATCTGTGTCTCAGAGGAGGCCTGTGGACAGTTCAGAAACCCCTACCCCATCTGTGTCTCAGAGGAGGCCTGTGGACAGTTCAGTAACCCCTACCCCATCTGTGTCTCAGAGGAGGCCTGTGGACAGTTCAGTAACCCCTACCCCATCTGTGTCTCAGAGGAGGCCTGTGGACAGTTCAGTAACCCCTACCCCATCTGTGTCTCAGAGGAGGCCTGTGGACAGTTCAGTAACCCCTACCCCATCTGTGTCTCAGAGGAGGCCTGTGGACAGTTCAGTAACCCCTACCCCATCTGTGTCTCAGAGGAGGCCTGTGGACAGTTCAGTAACCCCTACCCCATCTGTGTCTCAGAGGAGGCCTGTGGACAGTTCAGAAACCCCTACCCCATCTGTGTCTCAGAGGAGGCCTGTGGACAGTTCAGTAACCCCTACCCCATCTGTGTCTCAGAGGAGGCCTGTGGACAGTTCAGAAACCCCTACCCCATCTGTGTCTCAGAGGAGGCCTGTGGACAGTTCAGAAACCCCTACCCCATCTGTGTCTCAGAGGAGGCCTGTGGACAGTTCAGTAACCCCTACCCCATCTGTGTCTCAGAGGAGGCCTGTGGACAGTTCAGTAACCCCTACCCCATCTGTGTCTCAGAGGAGGCCTGTGGACAGTTCAGTAACCCCTACCCCATCTGTGTCTCAGAGGAGGCCTGTGGACAGTTCAGTAACCCCTACCCCATCTGTGTCTCAGAGGAGGCCTGTGGACAGTTCAGAAACCCCTACCCCATCTGTGTCTAAGAGGAGGCCTGTGGACAGTTCAGAAACCCCTACCCCATCTGTGTCTAAGAGGAGGCCTGTGGACAGTTCAGTAACCCCTACCCCATCTGTGTCTCAGAGGAGGCCTGTGGACAGTTCAGAAACCCCTACCCCATCTGTGTCTCAGAGGAGGCATGTGGACAGTTCAGTAACCCCTACCCCATCTGTGTCTCAGAGGAGGCCTGTGGACAGTTCAGAAACCCCTACCCCATCTGTGTCTCAGAGGAGGCCTGTGGACAGTTCAGAAACCCCTACCCCATCTGTGTCTCAGAGGAGGCCTGTGGACAGTTCAGAAACCCCTACCCCATCTGTGTCTCAGAGGAGGCCTGTGGACAGTTCAGAAACCCCTACCCCATCTGTGTCTCAGAGGAGGCCTGTGGACAGTTCAGAAACCCCTACCCCATCTGTGTCTCAGAGGAGGCCTGTGGACAGTTCAGAAACCCCTACCCCATCTGTGTCTCAGAGGAGGCCTGTGGACAGTTCAGAAACCCCTACCCCATCTGTGTCTCAGAGGAGGCCTGTGGACAGTTCAGAAACCCCTACCCCATCTGTGTCTCAGAGGAGGCCTGTAGACAGTTCAGAAACCCGCCTACCAGTGACATCATCAATGTGAAATCCTCCAAGGTAATACAAACTGCAGGCTTTCTATTACTGGAAAGTGTGTATGCTACAATCAAAGCTCATTGTTCTCACCTTAATACAAATCTAAATGAAAACGGTGAAATCTTGTTGGAAAAAACCCTGCCTAGCGATCTCACTGGTAGGCTGGTTTAACCAATTTTGACCTGAGATCTGATTCTAAAAATGTCTTCTATATCCTGACAGTTTTCTGAAAAAGCTATGTTTCTATGTCAGTTGTTCTTCGATTTTCAAAATAGCAGACCTACAAGCTCGTAGCGCGCCACTCGGTGGCGCGCTATGAGCTTGTAGATCTGCTATTTTTAAATAGCTAAAGCATAACATAATGCTAACACCAAAAGGTGTTCCCGCCCAAAATGGGTTAACCAATCTTCTCATGAGCATTAGTGGAGACAAATTATATGAACTAAGAATTATTGAAGATAGATTGAAAGTGGGTGAAGTCAATAAAGGGGAAATGCTCACTCACCCTGCTTAGTGGGGTATATAAACTGGGCTGGCTAATCTTACGATTGGATTATGACCAGTAAGGATTATCAAATTAGGCAGTTGACTGTCCATCTGCACAATCTGGTCATTGATTGGACTTTTGAGCAGGACAGGCTGTTTGCTTATTGATGGCACAACATGCTTTGTCATGATGCCAAGCCAGGATAAGTGTGGGACCGTTGCCTTTATCAGTATATTAGTAGCAGAGTTGGGGTCCGTTACTCAAAAAAAGTAATGCACTACACATTACTTTTGAAATAAGTAATGCCTTACATTACTTGATTATTCCCTAGAGAAAGTTACTACTGTTAGTTACACTACTCGTTAGATTACTTTTACGTTACTCCATAAAGTCGCCTGAGATGCATTGTCACATAATTTGCCACATAACAAATCTTTATAATCCTAATGAGGAGGACATACACAAGATCTTTCTTAACACATTTTGGGCGGGAACCCCTTTTGGTGTTGGCATTATGTTATGCTTTAGCTATTGAAAAATAGCAGATCTACAAGCTCGTAGCGCGCCACCGAGTGGCGCGCTACGAGCTTGTAGGTCTGCTTTTTTTGAAAAATTTAAGAACGACTGACATAAAAACAGCTTTTTCAGAAAACTGTCAGGATGTAGAAGACATTTTTAGAATCTGATCTCAGGTCAAAATGGGTTAATGTTCTTTAACACTCCCAACGCGGATCGCGTATCAATACGTTATCAATTAATCAAACGTCGGGTGCGGATCACGGATCAATACGTTTCAATCACTTTTTTATAGCATACTTTCATTCATCTTTTTACCCACCCGGACAATGAAGAACCATCGCCCTATCATTGTTGCTTAGTCCCGCTCACGTGATCAGAAAAAAAACCAAAAAAAAAAAACCCCCCTCCCATCCTGAAAACAGGAGGGCGGGCCGCTTTACGTGTAGAAGCCACTAAGCCAGTCTAAAATGGACGCGCCCATGGAATGATCCAGTCGGTGTATGAAAAGAATCAAATTTAACCTAACCTCGCCTCACCCACCCGATGTAGTATGAATCCACCCATCGAATGCACAGGAATTACTCTAAAAGTCTCCCATCGAATGCGCCCAGATTGGATAATTCGCGCAGTCTGGGAGCTCAGAATTATCCGAATTACTGACAAAAGACCATGCAATGCTCGAGTTCTACTATTGGCTGTTCGCCTGGCCACCCCGCCCATCTTTTTCAGACGGGGGAGAGAGGTTGTTATGGCAACCTGGCTATACCATGAAGGATGGTCACGTGACTCAGTATTTTGGTGTTTTAAATACATTTTGATAACATTTAAAGCAATGTTTATAGTTTATTTTATTTTATCTTCCTCCAGTGAATGTATATGTATTTTTTTTATGTAAATATGTATTTATTTATTCATTCATGTATTATTTTGTGCCGACCGAAATGACAAGAGCACCGTATTTAATTAATAAATATTTAATTATTTGATAATGTAATGTGGGCCAAGCAATGTGGGCCATCGTGTTTATTTATAATTACATTATAAACATTTATGTGCGTTATTGTTTACCGACCGGACCGGAAGTTCACGGGCGGAAGTACCCCTCCCCTTAAAAAGCCCCGCGCCAGTTCTGTGCTGCTGCCTGCATACTACAGTGCATATTGTATTGTGTGTGTGTACTGTACTGTCCTACTGTACTACTGCACCGCCACCTATATCTTAAGGTAAGTGTGTGTCCTTCTGTTAAGCTCCGCGGTGACAAGCTTTTAAAGCAAGGCTTTGTGCAAGTTTATGTCTGAAACGGAGCAAAGAACTATACGGTAGCCTAGCGCTATCCTAGTGATACAATTCAATTTCAACCATACTTGAGAACAGTAAATTCATGTTTTTTTACTGTATGAAAGACACCCTGAGTAGAGAGCTACTTTACCCAAATACCTAAATGCAAAAAATGCCATCATGCTAAAATTCGTGGCTCTATTGTGCATTGCTGAAAAGAATGGAATTATTCAAAGCTGTGTAATGATTACATTCACCCAATGGACTATTTGTAGAAATCACTTATTTTTTGGTATAATGTATCCTTTACGTGTGAAATTAAGTATTTTTTATTTGTATGCTGCCACAGATGTCACTGTCAGGGGGGTCGACCGCCATCCTCCTCTCATTTTATATGAGGGGGATGACCTCAAAGAGGTCGGACCTCATTAAAGAAGCTGCCCTTGCCTCTGGACTCTCCGAGACAACTGTTAAGGTGTGTGTGTGTGTGTGTGTGTGTGTGTGTGTGTGTGTGTGTGTGTGTGTGTGTGTGTGTGTGTGTGTGTGTGTGTGTGTGTGTGTGTGTGTGTGTGTGTGTGTGTGTGTGTGTGTGTGTGTGTGTGTGTGTGTGTGTCGCTGTTGCATGTGGGGCTGTCGCGTGTGTGTGCGCCATACACTTAAACTTTGCCTTTTCTACTCTAGAACTGGGTGGGAAACAAATCCCGAAACAGAAGGCCAAAGCGTCTTAAGGGTGGCATGAACCTGACGGGTTACAACCTGTTTTGCAGGGACCACATGAAAGAAGGTATATTCTGTCATGTTATGTGCTGCTTAATCATCTGTGCCAGCAAATATTTGTATGTATGCAGATACATGTCAAGAAGGCAAATTACATTTCTGTCTATAAAGAATGATCCACTTTTTTATGGTGGTTGGTGCTGGGGTGCGGGGTTAAGGAGGCAAACGAGGCAAGCCACTTAGCTGGCAGAGAACCTGAAATTTGTTTATTTTCCTTTGTGTATGGCTCTACCTGTTTCCTCTCTCAAAAGAACAATCTACTATACATTTTGATCAAGTTGCCCTTTTTGATCAACATGAGGTTGCTTTACTTATTTAGCAGCATTAATACTAGTGGGCTTTTGGCTTTTCTGCCTTTATTGATAAATACAAGTGAAGGTTGACAGGAAAGATGGAGAGAGACGGGGGGAGTCATGCAGCAAAAGTTGTGATGAACCACTAGGCTAGCGGGTGCCCCAAGTGCCCCAAGACCGCAATTACTTTTTTGGTGTAATCCTTTCAGACAGTGTTTGGCTATGCATTTCTGTCTAAAGATTTAAAATATTAAATCAATCAAACCCCTAGATGGCCGTGGCAACCGTTATTGAGCTCTTTAGGCTGTCCTGTATTCATATTTCATAATGCTGCATGATACTTTTTAGGGGACATTAGACAAGCTGGTGCTGCTTGGCAAGCATTGCCACCAGAGGAGAAGACTGCATGGAGCAGCAGAGCGAGAGAAGGAAATGTAGGAGGTGGAAATGAGGAGACCAAGCTGCTACGCCGAAAAAGGCTGATCAAGCAGTTGAAAGACCAGGTTGGATGTAACGGTTCACCCGATCTACTGTGAATAAATTCATAGTAGATCGGGTGAATGGTTAAGGTGTTCGGCATGTGTTCAGATGGCCTCCTTCTGGAGTTCCGATGTTCCAGTTCCCCCATGTTCCGGGGCTTTGATGTTGACGTGTCGCTAAGATTCGTGCTTCTGATGTTCATCTGCTCTTTCGGTAACACTTATTTATTCATTTTCTTATGTTTATTTCATAAGAATTAACTCTGTAGTGTCTAAAGCCCATAGCCAGAAGGACGGTTGTACATCAATTTACTTATTAAATGAATGAATGAAAGTCCCTGGAAACCAAATACAAAGATTTGTTTAGAAAGTAGTTGTTGAAAACATGTAAAAAGCATAATGTTGTACTGAATTGAGGAGAAGAACCATTCTTTTCTCTTTTTCACCATTTCTGTGATCTGATTTTTATAATTTTTTTATGGCCAAGCTATACCAGATAATATGTGCACAACACACACAGGCCCGCACATGCGCACACACAGATTTTTAAAGCCTGCATATGCAGGTCTTGTGTGTCAGCACCTTGTGTAGCCGGTACCATTGAAATTAATTGGGCCTTTCTAAATGTGCAGTATGCATGCAGTAAATTCCATGCATGAAAACACAATAACGCAATACAAAAACTAAAGTGAGAGCAGAGAATGCTGCTTACTTTTGACCATATGATGTATGCCTATCATGCAAAAGTGCAGGGTGCTTAATGCACTTTCTTAACCCAAAGTTCAAACAAAGTCAATAACGATGGATTTCAGCTTTGAAGCTATTTAAGTTGAAAATTACCTTTGAAACGTCCTTCTGGGTAACAGGATCTAGACACTAAGTATGAACTTGGGACCATTTACAGACTACAGTTTCTTTTTATATTTTAGGTTAATTTTGATTGTTTGTATACTCCTACAGATACATTGTAACACTTTTCAGTCTAAGATGATGATTTATCACAAAATGGACATGGAACAAGTAATCAACTATTGCCTGTCTGTAGCTGCCTAATGGCACATTTGCATAAACAACAGCATTGATTGCACTCATGAGTACAAAGCCCACTATTCTTCAGTTCTCTGAAGTTTATACTCTCTGAAATCTTATGTCCATCAAAATAGACAGATCTCAGACCTGGCCAATAAACCGACTCATATCATTGCAAAATGCTTAACCCATTGATGCCTGAGGCTGAATCTGAGAACTTCTAGGGCCTGACCTAAGGTTTCTGAAAAGGATTCTGATTCATTCTTTTTTTTTTGAGTGGTGCAAACCACTCCAACAACTGGCTTTGTTAGTACCCGTGTGTGTTCGTACCAAAAAAAATTAGCATGGTTACTATGGTCACTGACATTACGTCAGACCACAGCTGATCAGGCTATATAAGACCTTGCACCACTCAGTTCACACGGGTGTGATTTTTTTAATAGTTATGTTGCAACATGTATAGCAATAGCTGATGAGACCAGCATCAAAGGTAGAACAACGTATAGGTTGCACCATGCGTCAATGGGTTAACCGTAGATATAGTAGATTGGCAGTCCGTAGTGTCTAAGAGATACAGTTATGGGAGACACAATGGTTTGGAGTGGCTGAGCCCTAAAAATCACATCTATGGCTGAAAGGTCAAATTTTTCAAGTGGTATGGAGTGATAACATTGTGTTTATATCAAATCTAACTAAGACATAGGTTTTTCATTATTGATTTACACTGTACACTTAGTCATTTCGTTTGGCCAAATTACTGCTGGGATTTTAAGGTACTGCTGCATTGTGTGTGGTATTTGTTTAAACGTTTTATTAGTTTGTTCTTTATTAGTTATAATTTTTTATAAGAAACCGTAACGGACAGATACATCAACAAGACGTAACAATAACAAACACCAGCCTATAATGCATAATACACGTGAGTAGACTATAGAGGCTCTTGCAGACTGTACACGTTCTTCAGGAAAACGGCAAAAGCAGAGCAGTCACACAGCACAGAGTATTCGAATGTTGACACCAAACAAGCCAGATGGTGCATCAGGTTCGATATGAAAACGGTACACTCTGCTATACCAAGCAAAAATGTTTTACCAGAATAAAAAAATCCTAATGTTCTTCCTAGTTCATTCTTAACAAAAGCCACCCTCATGCTGCAGTGGCAGTGCAGCAGCAAAGTGTCTAAATTAAATGACAAACAATTATCTACCAATAAGTCACTAACACATGCCTCTTCTTTGTATTTATTTTTTTCAAAATGTGTGTGTGTGAATAGGTGAAAGTGCTTGAGGACGAGGGGATGGATGTGGGGATCATGCTGAATGACCCATCCACCAAAACCACAGAAATGGTGTGTACCAACAGTGTGGTATCATTCATGGAGCAAACCATGCCAGGTTTCACACAGTACTTGTTTGCAGGTAATGTTATCCTTAATTAGTACATAGTAATGAATTTAGGAAATTTCAGTATGTTAATGTAATCTTTTCCACAATTATTATTTCTAACAGGGGAAAAGCAGAAACCGACGGCAGCAGTGGTCAAAAGTGACCTTACAAAAAAGGTTCAGGCCCTCTTCAACAAAAAGTATGGTATGTTTGTCATTTATGATAGAAATTAAACACTGCACTAATAGCTACACCTACCCTTGTTCCTGATCCACTCATGATAATCATGATAATGCTTATTGTCGCTCTGGTTTAGACCTGAGGCTGTGTCGTTGTCGCCTTATAGCTTTTATCCACTTTAACCATCATTTTAAACTTTAGCTGTTGAACAATAGCTCATAGTGCGGCACTAGATCTGCTATTTCTTTTTTTTAATTAAAAGGTGTGCAAATCTTTAAATATATGTTCTTTCCCAGTTTTTAACTCAAATATTGCTTCTGGGGGGTCCCTGGAACAACTTATTTTCAGATGGGGGTCGGCAGCCAATTGCATATAATTTTGGTGGTCCTAAACCACTGATATAGAAACATAGGTTTTTAAGAAAACTGTTATGATTTAGAAGACATTTTGTAGAATCTGGTCTTGGGTCTTAAATGGTGCATTTATATAGCACCTTTATCCAAGGGGTTTTACATACATTGTGCATTACATTCACACACCGATGCCGGAGGAAACCATGCAAGGCACCAACCTGCACATCGGGAGCAATTAGGGGTTCAGTGTCTTGCTCAAGGACACTTCGACACTAACTCTAGGGGAGCACGGGTTAGAACTGGGAACCTTGCTGTTCCCATCCGGTAACTGTGTGTGTGTGTGTGTGTGTGTCTTAGAAGAAGCAGGAGGAAAAGGGCCCTTCCCATATGATGCAGTGAAAAAGAACAAAAAAACCATCATCGTCACTGGCCTCCCTTACACCTTTAAGAGGCCATCGGCCTATGGCACCACGCAGTTGAGGAACATCCTCGAAAACAATGACACTATTGCTTTCCTCCTTGAAGGTGGGTACTGGTAGTAACGCATTACTGCAAGAGATGCCTATAGCGTTGCACCAGATTAGATTTTCAGCCAAACTCACTGGCCCCAGGTCTCTGTTCTGTATGAGGGACACGCATTGCACTGCAAAATACAGAATGCTACGGTAACACTGCAAGTTTTTACCCCCATGAGGGTCAAAATTAACCTAGTGTTTCATTAAGCCTTTTTAAACTACCACACAGGACAATTTGATTACATGTGGACACTCGGTGTTACATTAACACATTGTTACACTCACATGGGTACATTTGTTTACATTTGGACACTCTCAGGGCCCTACTTTCCATAGTACATGGGGCCTGTTTCACGAAACTTGGATAAGGGATTTTTACAGATATCCTGACTTAAAATGTATATGTAATATGGATCAGCGATTAACCGGTTGCATGAAAGATGGGTAATCTGGCCAGATTAATTTCACCAGTTAACCTGGATATGTTGAGGCTTGATTCGGTTTCATGAAAGCAATGCCACATTACTTACCATGGAAACTAATGCTGTGAACTACTGGCGATAGAGGCGATGGTCGAAGTGGGCTGAGATGACAATGTTGTTGTTTTTTTCTCTCCCTTTACCTACTTTAGAAAATCCACCAGAAGAGGATGGAGAAAATGTGGTAAGCATACGCTGTTCTATTACTATGAATGTGACACAATTGTGATATTGTGTATGTAGTTTAATCTGCACATTGTCATATGACTTTTCAAATTCAACATTTACCCATGGTTAGGTTAAGGGTGCATTTCATTTTTATACATGTGTTAAGGACCCAGTGGTGGTTGAGAACTACCTCCCCCTGGCCAGCCGGGGCGCCTGATGGAGGGGAAAGGAACTGGTTGGAATACCGTGTTCCTTCCACGCGCTACGTCCGGCCAGGGAATTTCCCCCCTGTCAGGTGAAAAGAAGCAGCTTGGACTCCTCATGCATAGGAGGCATGAGGTCAGTCCGCTGCCCCCCCAGGTTGGCAGAGGAAGTGTAGCGCCCAGGATTACATTAGATAATTGGCACTGGGTGAAAAAACTGGGTTGCAAAATCGTGGGATAAAAACTATTAGATAAAATAAGGATATTAAAGCAGACTGGAAGAACACTGTACATGTGAGATTGGTCAGTGTACTTTTCTAGACTCGAGAATGCTTTTTAAACGCACTACTGTGTTATTCCATAGATGGAGCAGGACATTGACCAGGACATTGACCAGGGCCCTGGCATCTTGGATTTGAGCATGCCTCAACAGACGGTGTGTGTGTGTGTGTGTGTGTGTGTGTGTGTGTGTGTGTGTGTGTGTGTGTGTGTGTGTGTGTGTGTGTGTGTGTGTGTGTGTGTGTGTGTGTGTGTGTGTGTGTGTGTGTGTGTGTGTGTGTGTGTGTGTGTGTGTGTGTGTGTGTGTGTGTGTGTGTGTGTGTGTGTGTGTGTGTGTGTACAGACCTCATGGTCTGTAGTCAGAAATTATATAAATTTTAAATTAGTTTTGGGACCTAACTATGGCAACCAATGTTGACTAAACTCCTGTCAAACATAGGAAAAGCAACAAAAAAAACTTGAATCCTTGTGCCATTTATATAGGATGACCTTCCCTGGACATCCAGCGACACTCATCCTATGGGCCTGTGGGGAAGTGCTGCGCAGGTCAGTCATCAATTAAGCTCTCTCTACTCTTCTCTTTCTCTCTCGATATAGAGCGTTGCAGTCCCGTCCCCTACCAGGGCCCAGGAAATGATTCTCTGTTCATTTTCCTCATAGACTTTTCCGAAAGTATTTATTTAAAGACTGTTACGCCGCGGACAAAGCCAACTCTTGTCGTGACAAATCATGACAATAAACACAATGTTTTGGGCCAAACAAAGAATTAGAAAGTAGAAAAAAATGGCAGGTTACAACACCTTTTTTGTTTTTCTTCTTTGTAATGGTTTGTTTGGTCCAAAATATTGTGTTTATTGTCATGATTTGTCACGACTGGAGTTGGCTTTGTCCGCGGCGTAACCGTCTTTAAATACATACTTTTTGAAATGTCTATGAGAAAAATGCATTGGGATTCATTTCCTGGGCCTGGCGTCGTCATGACAGGAGGCGGGACTGTGACGCTCTATACAGTACTGATAATGTGTGTAAATACTTCTGTATGTACAGGAACCCCTCCTTCCCTGCTCATCCAGCACCAATCCTCCGATGGGCATGTGGGGAAGTACTAGGCCTGTAACAATGACTCCTCAGGTCAGTCATCAATTAAGCCATCTCTATCGCTCTTTTTGTCTTTCTCTCTCCCTTTCTCGTGTGTGTGTCCATAGTCTCTTGAGACTGACGGATGCCAATGAATATATATATATATATATATATATATATACATACACACACCATAGTGTGCATGTTTGTTAACAAAAATACTTCTGTGCTCACAGGAAACCCTCCCCTGCAACACAATTGACATGGAGATGTGGCAGGATGTCGCCACCGCAATGAGGGAGTAGGCTGGGCAGACAGGAGGGGAGAGACACCATTCCGGTCTTCCAGTCGAGAGGCTGAATGGCTGCCATGACTCAAGGATGAGCTTGGAGCTTTTGAAGTGATGGGGTGTCTGTGTCACAGAGCAGTAGTCAAAGAGTGTGCTTCAAGCCACGGTCCATCCTGAAACCTCACAAAGTGTGCACAGGAGGATGTAAACACCACTTCGCACCCTCTGGACAACATGCTGTGGCCCCCACCAACAACTTGTATTATTCCAAGACAAACTGAACTAGCATTTGCTGAATCAGTTAGATCCCAGTTTCTAGGCCTACAGATAATCCATTTTCACTGACCTGACCTAAATAAATTATGGTCTGTCTGTAGCTCAGAACACATGATATTTCTACATTCCTTTTGTTGTCTTAAGTCGCTGTATTACATCTGTGTCATGCTTTTTGCCATTATTTTCACTCCACAAATGTAGCACTACTTCCTTTTCATTTATTTTGTGAAATGTGTATATAGTGCATTCAATCTACAATGCCAGATTTATAGGTAGTAATGTACCAGTCATTGCCTGAGATGCCATTACTGATAGTTTATAGAGAGATTGAGTAAATAAATCAAATATTGCATTTGGAATGTATGCTTTTCCAGCTGTTGAGTCACATTGAATACCAAACATGCCTTTGTCCTAATTATATTCCTACAGCAGAAAAAAACAGACTTGTCTGTATTAAAGCTTTGGTGTCTCCAAACAATCCTGCGTTTGTATTTAAGGATCATTCAAAATAGTGTGCAGAGTTTGCAGATGTCTTCATTGCATGTCTTACATCGAAAGTTGTAGCTTGAAATATGTCTGGGAGTACAACACAGTGTATGTATAGGCCTTATGTATAAAGGAGCGACACATCCCACTTATTTAAATGAGGCACTCTGTCTGAATTAATAGCACTTTGGCACACAGTGGTTTGCAGTGATTAAGCACACAATCATATACCAATTAGATTTTATTTTGTCAAATCGTTTGAACGAAAGGTACACGGATTGTGGCCAATTACATATCATTTTTGGTGTCCTTGACATGAACTACAGAGCACCGCTGATTTTGTAATAATGAAATATCTCGCACTGATTCAGTTTGATGGAGGGGATTCACACACTGAACCTCATTGTAGTGGGTTGCAAACACAAATATTTCGGTATTAACAGAACATTTATTAATGTTTGTTATCCTATAGTATAGGCCTATGTCCTTACAGCCTGGTGAGACTAGCACAGAATCTTCAGACTCTACGGATTCTCCTAACTGACTAAAAGCAAATGTAATCCTGATAAGAACAGAAGATGATTGGAGATAGTACATACATGGAACTGCAATAAAAACCTAAAATGGACTGTCATTGTACATTCATGGAAAAGCAAAAGAAAGACCATGGATATCAGGGGAAATGTTGTAATTTTCAATGAAAACTTGCAGAGACAGGACTATTTTCCATTTTATGAATTTGTACATTTTGTAAGAGATTAAGGAGTAGACTACTTCAATGTCCCAGGTTTGAATGTGTCTTTAATCTGCTATTGTGCGACTGATTACGCAAAAATAAATATACATTCTTAACAGTCAACTCGTCCTGATTTTAAACCTTTAATTTGTCATGTTTGAGCATTCGTGTATTTTACATTAATTGATTCTCACCTAAACTCTAAAACTATAATTCATGATAGAAAATTAAAAGATGTATTAAAACTATTTTTAAATATATAAATAAATATGAACACAATTTTGCCTTGACAATTAGTCTAAATTATCTTTGAGAGGATTTGATTTTTAAAATGTTGTTAAACAAATAAAATGCATCATGATTAAATAACTGACATTCTATGAACTTTAAAATGTTGAATGTCAATCCTCAAAATACCTTGAGAACCAGTTTGACCGGTTTGTCAGATCCATAAAATTCTGCATATTCTGCAATATATATATTCGAACTCAGTGCACTTGATTTAGGGGGGTAGCCAAAATCCTGGCTGTCCTAGTGCAATTCTTCTATAGGACTTGTAGATCGGCTATTTTGTAAACCTTCTAGGGGCTATATCTCCATGGGGAAATTATATTAGAAGCCCATCTTTGGATATGTTATAGAGCTCGTCGAGATGAACAATCTGAGGCGTGTTTCTCTACGACATTTCTACGCGAACTCTATAATTAGCCAACTAGGGGCCAATTAAGGCACTTCTGGTTGTCGGATTGAGATATAACCTACATATTCTGATTCAGCGCCATTGGTTTAGTGGGGGTAGAAGGAGTTTTGGAGCAAAATGAAATGAAAAATTCGAGAAAATATGATTTTTTTAAACTTTCAAACAGCAATTTGACCCATTTCTAAGTCTTCTAGACAGTTAAAACTAACACCATTAGATTTCCCTTACTTGACATAGGGGGGGGAAGTGTATTTAGAGGAATCCTTAAAAAAATGGATTTTAGTGGCCTCCAACGCGTTAAAATCCAATTAAAAATCCAAAATTAGTCCGTTTGTTTTGAGCAGGCAATTGTTTTCTTCGTCTCATCAAGCTGAATCCATTGAAGTTGGTCCTGAGTCTCTACGACACTTCTAACTATCAAAGGTCACGCCCGTGACACCTGTGCGGCGTCGAGCCCCTTTTAAGCTATAGTCGACAGGGAAAAAACGTTTTTTCTAAAACAAAGGGTGTCTATCCATGTCTGAAGCACGGGGAATCCAATGGAATTGGTTTCAAGTCTCTACGACACTTCTAAATATTTTAAATCTTTTTTTAGACACGTTTTTTGGACCCCACACACACAAATATATATATTTTTTTACAAAAATGACTTAGTCTGACTCACGTTTTCACGCTGGATTTAATTGAATTGGTCCCGTTGAAAAAAAAAAGTTTTGTTATTTTTCTAGCCTCTCTAAGGCCTCTAAGTCAAAAACCATTGGATATTAGGGGCCCATCTTTTAGTATGTTATATAGCTTGTCAGGACGAACAATCTGATATGTGTTTCTCCACACACGGTCATGTGGTTCAGAAAACTAGGATTAGACTTTGACGCCCCTCTAGGGCGCATTCGGAAATAGCGCACTGAGCGCACTGTGCAAACTAATAGGCGAGCAGAGCACGCTCCGGTGCGGTATTCCGAACGCGTCCCGAGAGAGAGAGAGAGAGAGATAGAGAGATTGTGTGTGTGTGTGTGTGTGTGTGTGTGTGTGTGTGTGTGTGTGTGTGTGTGTGTGTGTGTGTGTGTGTGTGTGTGTGTGTGTGTGTGTGTGTGTGTGTGTGTGTGTGTGTGTGTGTGTGTGTGTGTGTGTGCAGCAAGGGTTTCTTCAAGATTAAGTTATAACAAGGTGTCCCTTGTTATTACATTTTAAATGTTGATTATTACAGTATTATTACACACTATGGTGCCCATGCACTGGCCTACTTGGATTGATGCAAGTTGGAAATGCATGCTCACCCAGTTATTATGTCTGTGTACCTTTTACGCCCATATATAGAGTTCTTTGTCAGGCATGCCCAAATATGGAGTCTATATGCAGATGTTTCATTGTGATGTCTGAATAGGCCAGCTCCATATAGCCTGCAGGGGCCCTGTCCAGAGCCTGGGTAGAGGCCTTTTGTGGTGGTTCTGGACAACCGTGGGTTCGACTGGACCATGGCTGAGCACTGCATTCCCTGTGGGGGTGTGGAACGCGTGTGTCAAATTTGAAGTCGGTGGGGTGAACGGTTCTCGAGTTACGTGGATTACAGACATACACACACAGAGACATGCAGTGCATTTATAGATATAGATAGATAGGCCTAATGTGTACCACATCAAAATATGGACTTGAAGGTATAGGCCTACTGTTATGAACCATGACCTCTATACTTCCATTGAAATCCTTTGAAAGAAAGTACAACGTACCATTCAAACGCATCTACATAAATGACTGGCTCAAGTAGTTCAGAGAGAGCCAGTAGAGGACTTTACCTCACGCCTGGACTGCTTCAACAGAACAGGACCTCTATATGTGCTCTATATGTGTGGAGTCAGTACTCAGTACTCAGTACTGCTGCAAGGGGCTGAGACATGGACCCAACAGCACAACAGGAAGACTCCTGGATGGAGTCTACACAAGAATGCTACGAATGGCACTGCGTGTCACATGGACCGATCACATCAGAAATGTGGACCTCTATGGGGACCTACCACGGGTCACAGAATAAGTCAGAAAGAGACGGATGAGGCTGGCAGGGCACTGTGTCAGGCACAGCTTACTGTATTTAACAGCTCTGTAGAGCTCTATACCCTCATGTTAGATAGGAGTGTGGAGAGCAGCACTCCAGGACTTCCAAGTTGGTGTTGGCTAGAGTCTAGACCACACTCTCGCATTGTATCATCATCAGTTCAGATGTTGGTTGTGATAGCCTATCTGCTACATGATCAGTAGCCTACATGTGATTTGACCCTCTGAACCCTGGAAAGTATGCTACAGTATATATGTCTGGATACTGTAAATGGTTTATGCTTTTGGCCTATCTGCTACATGATCAGTAGCCTACAGGTGATATGACCCTCTGAACCCTGGAAAGTATGCTACAGTATATGTCTGGACAGTGGATACTGTAAATGGTTTATGCTTTTGGCATTATGCTTTTGGCCTATCTGCTACATGATCAGTAGCCTACAGGTGATATGACCCTCTGAACCCTGGAAAGTATGCTACAGTATATGTCTGGACAGTGGATACTGTAAATGGTTTATGCTTTTGGCATTATGCTTTTGGCCTATCTGCTACATGATCAGTAGCCTACAGGTGATATGACCCTCTGAACCCTGGAAAGTATGCTACAGTATATGTCTGGACAGTGGATACTGTAAATGGTTTATGCTTTTGGCATTATGCTTTTGGCCTATCTGCTACATGATCAGTAGCCTACAGGTGATATGACCCTCTGAACCCTGGAAAGTATGTTCATGCAGGACACCAGCAAGGCCAATGTGCGATCTGTACCCGTGATTATGACTGTTAGGTTAGTTGGATAAAACACAATTTCATTAGGAAAGATTTATATATTATAGTTGCTTTGATAAAACGAGTAACTAATAACTATAATGGTATATTACTGAAATAATTTTGGGAATAAGCAATATTACAGAGTTACTGCTATGTAATATGCTACTTTTCTAATAGTTAAACACCACATTGCCTATTATTGGCTACAGTTACAGTACTTACAGTACTGCAATATGATATGGGTAACCATTTGATGCTATACTTAAGAGTGAAATTCCTGCCCAGTCTGCAGTGTTTGAAATGTTGCAGGATGTACTAGAGGACTTGTATCAGCCATGTAGCTCAGAATCTAATACATATTGTCTGGCACTTAATAGACAACCCTCAAAAATGGTCATTTTACCCTCAGCAATTAATCATCAGAATTAAGGACAGATTATTTTAATTTCAACAGGTTTATGGTTATGTTTAAAGGTCAGAAATCAACCACCAAGTCAACCATCAAATGGCCTTATACCTCATAAGGTCTACATGGAATTGTATAACTTTACTGAAGAATCATACAAGGCCACATTGTCAAACTTTCACCTTGATTTCATTTTCAAAAGCTGTCTCCACCAAACAAGACATTTTAATGTGAAAGACAACAACACACAAGCAATTGTTCCTTCAAATAAGCAGTTTATTTACATTTCACACACATTTGAAACATTTGTTTATGGCAGAAATAATCAGTATAGTGGCAGCGATATCTTTATCTCACCAGAGGCAAGCAAATTGATTCTATGAGTCAACCCAGGGCAGAGCCAGGAGGGACAACAAGGCTAAGCACACCACTGTAGAGCCAGCCAGCCAGCCAGCCAGCCAGCCACACACACACGATTTGGGAAGTCCCTTTTGGCAGTCAAATTGAGAAAATATGTAATATCGCTTTTTTAATGACACCCAGTGTTATAAATGGCCTCAGGTCTGAATGGGTTAAAGCAGTGGTATTCAACTTTTCATATCAAGAACCATTACTTATTCTGCATTTGAGCCACAGACCAAGATTTGATGAGATTTAGCCTCTCAGACCGAAAACTAAAGAATATTCTATTATCGTTGACACAATTCCATACTGCAAACATTGATCAAAACAACAATATTCTACATTCTCCAATTGTGTAGACTTCTTGTAAATTAAGTAATGCAGATGTTTAAGGAAAAAGGGTGTGTGCTGTATGTCCAACCCAGACATGGGCAACTAGCGGCCTGTGGGTCACATGCAGGCCTCAACTTCACGGTTCATGACCCTCAGGTTAATACCAAAATACTGATAAGTAGCTTAATGAGTATTATTAAAATGTTAGTCTTTTGTATGTATTTACTTCATAAAGTTATAGGCATTTGAAATTAAATAGTTACTTTTCCAATTAAAAAATATCGAAAATTAATTCAGGAATTAAATTCAAATAGCAAAAATAGCTGATCTACAAGCTCAAAACACGTCGCACCGCAACGCGTTTTGAGCTTGTAGATCGGCTATTTTTGCTAAGACAGTATTATGCAATGTGCTCCTCTGGAGTGAGTGGGGAAATATTGTGGCCCTCGCCATCGTCAAAGTTGCCCATCCCTGGTCCAACCACTCAAGGACCAATGGTTTAAAGCAGTGGTTCCCAAACTTTTTCATGTCAAGGAGCCCCAAATTGACACTAATTAGCCTGCGTACCCCCATTTGAAAAGGTATGCCAAGGACCCCCATACCAGAAGATCTTTACGGCTCTAGGAGTGATTTTCAACCATTTTCACCCCTAGTTTGATATGCATTAGGCTACGGACCCCCATTTATTGGGATTTCTATCTCTGAGACCCCAATTTATATTGTAAAATCAATGTTAATTTAACTCTGAGAGTGTACAAATGGAATCAAATGGACCCGTTAGGGTCCATTTGTACACTCAGAGTTACAGACCAATAAGGGTCCATTTGGTTCCAAATGATCATTTAGCTGGGTCCCCCCTGGAACTCCCTATCAAGTACCCCTGGGGGTCCCCGGACCCCACTTTGGGAACCACTGGTTTAAAGTATCTCTATAGAGAAGGACCGACAAACGTATTGTCCTCTTTGGTCAGTCAAAAGAAAAAGGGTGTGTGCAGTATGTCCAACCCCTCAAGGACCACTGGTGGGCCACAGACCAGTGGTTGAAAGTATCTCTATAGAGAAGGACCGACATCAAACGTATTGTCCTCTTTGGTCAAATCAAAGGGTGTGTGCAGTATGTCCAACCTAGTCACACTACTCATCATAATCATCCTCATCATCATAGTCATCGTCATCGTCGTGGTCAGTCAAAGGGTGTGTGCAGTATGTCCAACCTAGTCACACTCCTCATCATAATCATCCTCATCATCATCGTCATCGTCGTCATCGTCATCGTCATCGCAATCCACATCTTCCACTATTTCCACACAGTCAGTCTGAAAATGTTGGGACACAGTGCCACAGATGTCAAGCTGGTGTTGAAAATGCTTGACCTTTGCAGAGAGAGCAGTGACTGCCCCATGGTCATAGCGTGAGGAGCTTGAGTAGTTGAGGAGGGCTTCTTGTGCTTTTGCCATCTCTTGGTGGAAGAAGGCTGTGGCCGTCTTGAGGTCCTCTTTGATGATGTTTCTCTCCTCAGAGGCTCTATCACTGAGAGAGACAAGCACAAATAGCCTTTGCTTGAGGTAAAATGTTGGATCATCACCCGTCCTCTCACCCGTCCTCTGTTGGCTCCACACTCTAGCATCCATGTCAAGTGCCATTTCAAAGGTCAAAGAAGGAAGGTTTGTGGATGGGATGGCTTGCCTCTTCATGTTGTAGAGCTTTGTTGATGCTTTGATTTTGCTGTTGAGTTTTGTGATTTGCCTGGAAAGCCTTACAGCAATAGTTTGTCCTTCTGTGAATAAAAAACAAAAATATGCAAGTTTCAAAAAACAAAATCATAATCTCATTAAAATGAGCCCAGGGCCAAGTCAAAAGTAGTGGCCAGTTATAAATGTAGACTTGAGGCCAATTCTAAAAAATGCCTTCTAAATTCCAGCCTTAATCTTTTATTATGTTGCTATAGTGTATAATGTACATAGCAACAACTACTCAAAACATTTGGACCAGGAACCCCTGTATGTAATTATACCTTTCAATACAGGAACCCATTTTAAAGAGCAGAAAGACAAAGATACAATAAACAGTAATTACACAGTATTACACCTTTGATGAAGGACAATAATTCTGAGGTATGGGAGGGACAGGAAAACTCCCACTAAAAACATGAAAGGTCAGATACTCAATTGTCAGAATCGATGCAATAACTGTATGTCAGTCTTGATCCAAGGCCAGGTTTCTGTATACCATTACCTAGTCTATTTTCTTATTACATGACTGAATGAATGTTTTTTTCTTTTTAAATATACATCTGTATACATATATAGATATATTTCCCTTTTGACTTTTTTGCCTTTATTGAGAGACAAGTGTAAAGTAGGCCGACAGGAAGCTGGGAGAGAGATGGGGGAGGGTGGGGGTGACACGCAGCAAAGTCAGTCAGGATCGGGAGTCAAACCCGCGGCAGGCTGGATTACCAGCCAAGGTGCCCAGACGGCTATGCCAGCCGCCTGGGCTACTGCATGAATGTCTTGTATTATTTGTGATACAATGCTGCAACAGCAGGAGGAACACAGCTTTTAAGTTTTATATTTTTGAAACAGAATAGGAGTTAGTCTGGAAGCATACATTGCGTATAGGAACCCTGTTAATACATGCTTAAAAGAGTAGCTCCATAGTATAACTATTTACTAGCATTTATTCTTGTCACAGAGGCATACATTTCTTCTGTTATTCTGTGTTTGGGGAATGGAAAAAAAGCATTCGTATTCGATGCATCAAATCGTCTCACCTGCATATTTCTTGACGAGGCCACACATGAACTTGCGCTCCACTGTGAGGTTAAAGATGTTATTCAACACCTCCGTGGCTCGCTTCTCCATGGCAGAAGAGAGGAACATCTGGGCCTGAGGTGAGGTGAGCGACCACCTCTGATCCACATGGTGCTTCCTTTCAAGAGCACAGATCTTTCTCTCCGCCCTGACAGATACACAACACAAGTCAATAATTATTAGGTTTGGTAGGTAGTACGCAAAACATAAATGTTCCAATGATTCAAGGAAGGCATTTTACATATAAAATGTTGCTCTGCTCTGCCTGTTAACAAATCTCTTTTCAATGTTACATTTATTAGAGATTTGTTAACAGGCAGAGCAACATTTTATGAGGAAATTAGCACTCTAAAATGTCCATGTCCATGTCCACGCTACAGAAAAATGCAATAGAGCACGCACATCCACTGACTAAACGCCAGGTGCTGGGCCATGGCCTCACGGCTCGGAACATCATGTCTACTTTGGTGTAAGGAACCTAATAAAAATGTAACCTTATTCTCTTTTCTTTTGTGTACCACTCTACCCCACACCACAAGACTAAAACTATTTAGCAGTATTCCTGTCTAAAAGCACAGCAAATTGATTACTTTCATTGTTTTGACATTAAGACAACACCTACTTTTCAGTTCTTGAGACGCTATCCACAACTTGAGCTCCTCCTTGTGACGTCTCAAGTTGTGATCTAAGAAAAAGGAGAGAGAGAGAGGGGGGGGGGGGGGGGCGCAATCTTTAAGCAATGGGTCTTTGTCTGAAATCTTCATATTCATAAGTTATTTAACAAAACAAATACAAAAAACTAAATTTACTTACTGTCCCCTCTGAAACTGTTGAAGAGTTTCTACGTAGATCTCCTCCCAGGCAAAAGAAAGCTGTTGCTTTTTTAGAGAATCCTCTAGAGCCTTCCCCCAACTCCTTATGTCTTCAACTGCGGTCCCTTGAAAATTGCATGTAAAATAAAAACAAAATTACAGTCTGCCATTAGCTTAGTGTTCTCTCCAACTGTGATGGTTAACTGTCAATGGTTGAGTTATTGTATAATTTAAAATAAGGCCAACTTAAATGAAGTGAACCTGGAAAAGGACATGGACGCTGACAAACAATATAGATGCAGAGTTCTCATACCCATCAAATCAATTACTGGGATCAAGATATTGGGAAAGTTGATTTCTGACCCAATTCAAATAGAAATAAATTAAAATCCTACAATGATTTGGCCAAAACATGAATGGGCAAGTAAAGACGGTCATTGAAGTACAGTGCCAAGACTGACATGGTGAATTAATTACATGGCAATAATTAATAACATGAATCAGCTTAGAGATGCTCAGATGCCGAAGGGTCTACTGAACTGAGTGCTGCGCTATGAGATCTGCTATTTTTGAATAATCGTGAAAATGTGGTGCAAATCATTGAATTCTTTCACAGTGAACATTTTTAACTCAAATATTTGTTTCTGGGGGGTCCCTGGAACAACATATTTTCAGATGGGGTCGGCAGCCAAATACATATAATAGAGAAAAAACAAGAACAACTAGGTGTCAGGTAAAAAGGTAAATGTGTCGTGTTTGTCACAGACTAAATATTACCCTTTCATACGTTGATCCCCCTTGGTTATTATTCTTTTACATACCTGGTAGAGACTGCAGGAGACTCGTCAACTCTTTCATTGACGCCTCCTTTATTTTCTCGGCCTTCAGAAGTCGCTGAGGAATGCCTGTGACTAGAAAAATATACAGTGCCAACATTTAATGTAACCAGTATTCAGCCACAGAATTATGAATGCAGGATTAGTGGGCATTGTTAGGTACTTGAGAAAATGTGGGTGGGTCATCATTCTTTCAGACATATTCATTTGTTTTTCTTGCATTCAAAGAAAAATGCTGTAATTCAGAAAGTAGTTACTTGGATTCACAAAGTAAAAAAAAAAAAGGTTGTGTATGTAAACATGCTCACTTTGCTTCCGTTGCACTTTTTCTGAGTAGTGCAGGAGAGCATCTGTCAGGAGGTCAGTGCGGTGAGATGGAGTCATCTCTTTGGTAATTTTTCCAAATCTCCGCAGGTAGGACCACAAGCGCTCACTCTGCTCCCCATCAGCCAGTCCTGTTCCCTTGTGGAAACGTGTGTTGTACTGGAACTGTAAACATAACATAAAACAATAAAGCAAATGTTAACATTGTTCAGTTAGTGTGAAGTACCTGGACATTGCTCGCTATAGAAAACATTCATTACCTGACATGCGAGATTGTGCCCATAAGAATGGAACACTGGGACAACAAACTCCTTTTTGTTCAGTAGCTCAGGGTAGTGGTGCTATAAAGAAAATGGCAGAAAAAGAAAAATGTTCAGAATTACAGTAACAGTACACATAGCCAATTGACTCTGTAACACCAAGAAGGTTGCATTCAGTTCCAGGTAAACATGCTTTATTATCTGGCTTCCATTAAATCAGGGGGGAAATTTGAAAGAGACAGACCTACCCACAGGCAGAAGGACACAGACAAGATGGATTCACACATTTAAAATCACACATTTGCTCAGCATTCAGCAATAATGACTTAAATGTGTAGTGTTACCTGCAGGTGGGGTTTGAGTTTGCATGCAATGTCATACATGAAAACAATGCTCAGGTGGCGTTCCTCCTGGTCTCTACTGAACTCCTTCAACAAGAGGACAGCGTTTGACAGTCTGAAGAAATGAAGCAGAAACGTAGTTAGAGCACCTAGGCTTCTAATTGCGATCCCGACGACCTTTGTTGTGTGTCACTCCCCATTTCCTGTCAGCTTACTGTACACTATCAAATAAAAGGCAGAAAAAGCCCAAAACATATCTTAAATAAATAAACATAGTTAGAATCACTACAATGAATAACTTATTTAAGCATACATTTAGTATTAGTTCTAGCAAAAAACAAATACCTTTCTCCATATTTCAAGTTGAGAAACTTGACTGGATGTTCATGCCTGCAGGTGAGGCCAAATACACCAGTTTCATCCAGCTTCTTGTACCGGCCTTTAGACCGGATTGCGCTCCCTGCCCGGAATCCAGGACAGCCCCCCTTATCAGGGAAAAATACATGTGAAACAGACAATACCTTAATTACTAAACCAGTTACATTAATCGGACATGAATAATGAAGCAGAACTATTTCTTCATTCTATCAACACACACGTAGGCTTCTTTCCTTTAATGTGGTTTACCTTTAATGAGTAAATTATAGTTCTTACCTCGGGTTGTGTATTGGCCTGTTCGACAAAAGCGTCCACTTCACTTTGGTCGAGGAAAAATCTGTTCAGGTGTTTGGGGGCCTCAAAGCTCTCCCCTGACGACTTCTTCCTCGGTAGCCCAAAGAGAGCGTCGGCAGCCACACAGAGCGTTCCATTTTCCTAATGATATACAAGCAATAATTATGCACAATGCACATTAAACAACAATTCACATGTAAGTGGCGGCTACACATAAAACGATTACCTTTGGACACATGGGACAGCTGGCTCCATCAGCCAGACTTGGTGCCAAAACAGAGCAGGCCGTCTGCTTAAACTGCCAATGCCTGTACTCTTCATAGCATTCCTTCATTAAAATGCTGTAGAGATCAACCACCTAAAATGCAACAAAATATTAATTTGAATAAAATACACCAATAATGTGAGCCCTGATAATGTGATACACATATTCCACCTGCATATCAAAAACACCCACCTTAGTTGAAGGAAAAGCTTGTTGCATTGCTGCACTCATGCCCCTGACTGACACTCCACATTCCAGCTGTACAGCAGTAATAAGCCTCATCAGACCCAAGGATATGGCCGTTTGTGGGCGTCTGGGTGATCCTGGCCACAAGCCCAAACGAATGAGAGTGGCGTGTTCTGACTCACATTTACAAAATGTACACAGTACATCATGCACTCTCGCTGCAACAAAAACGATTTTACGAAATGATTAATCTTTCGCATGGCTGGGTTATACATTTAGTGTTAGGTTCATGGTCTGCTCTGAAATGTTACATACTGTATCTTCCCGTTTACCCATTCTTCCGTCATATAGTCTGGAGCAACGGAAGCTCTGATCATGAGTAAAATATAAATGCTTCCATCAGTCTGGAGCAACGGAAGCTCTGATCATGAGTAAAATATAAAGCGGAAGTGGAGCCTCCTCCCCACTTACGTCGTTTCATCTTTACAGTCGAGCAAATGTATCCTAATATAAATACAAATCATCTAAGCATATATAGCTGGCTGCTATAATAATAAAAAAATTAAAGATATTTCAAAATATATTTTCTTGAACTGAAATGGCAGCTTCCTTACTCTGATTTTGGGAGGTGTAGTTCCAGACTCTATACTAAGCATTGGGAGATAAGTTTCTATGTGACCGAGATGGAGGTCACATGAAGGCTGGGTATTGTATTTACACTGGAGAAACTGTAATTAAGTGGTTATGTTTAATGATCTTTAAACAGATGATTTTAATGGGGGGAAAAAAGTCTTTTTTGTTTTACACATTTGCATTAGTCTGAGTAGGTTGTTGTGAGTAAGGATTACCTTTCTGGTCAAAAACCTGCAGTTGTCTCTTGTAGGACGTCATGCAGTTGTGTCCATCAAGCCTTTGCCAATCCCACCTGAAGCCTTTTGGCATGCTCTTCACATATGCGTGACCCTAGTAAATCAGAAAGAGGGTGAGAGGGTTACATTCTTAAGTCATTGCTTGTGAAACACCTCATGGAAATGAGTAAATGGTTAATAACTTGATCAGCTTAAAAAAAAAATCACCTTTACTCTTTTCTGCAAAACAATGGTTTCTTCTAGGAAGATTTTAGATTAGATTATTTGAAACATAGGGGAAAGGGTGAAATGTACTTACATCCCACAACTCCATTTCATGCAACGCATGGAACTTTCTGTGGACTTCTGTGACACAAGAGGAGCAGAGGGTAGCCTGAAGATCACAGTCCCCACACCTCCAAACCTCCAAACCACTTAAGCCACACTGGCATACGTGGCAGCAAGGGTTTAGGGGCGGGCAGAGGGACTCCACAGCAGGAATGTGCAGGCTGTTACGGATATCGATCCATGCCTGCACATCCTGTGCTTTTCTCTCCCTGGCACTGGCAGCAGTTACTGTCGCTGGACCACCCTCCGGTTCTGGAGGTTGTGCATCCACAGCCTGCACCATTGTATCAGGACAACCTCCGCTGTCCTCTCTAGCACTGGTGCTAGGCTGGAGGATGTTGTGCCTCCGTACCGAGGTACTTGCCCTCCCCTGGTGAACGACTGTGGCTTTCCAGTTCACAAAAGCCTTCTTTCGAATTTTCACCATGATCTTTCTGCAAGACATACCATTAGAGAGAGCAAGTTGAGAGAGCTTGTGAGTTTGAAATAAGAAAAACTAAGAATGTAGTATATTTAGGGTGACCATATGTCCCCATATGCATGGGCCAGTCGCCCAGTCCCTCATTTCCAAGCTCTCTATTGTCTCTTTTAAACTGTAACATTTAACAACAAATGTTTGACGCCAGAGGGGTTCAACAACAAAATTATAGGCAATATTAGGCATATGGTCGAATATCACATCAAGGCATTTAAATACCAACTTAAGTAATAAGTTGCCAACACTGTCCCCCCCCCCCCCCCTCATATATGTAGCCAATAAACTACAAGTGAATAGATAGCACTGCCGATTAGAAATTAGAATAACTCAGATAAATGATAGGTGTGGGTGAGAAACTCAAGCTCTAAAAAATGATAATGGAACACATTTAAAATCACACACACCATATTGCCAGCATTCCCATTGCATTTATATACAAGAGACATATTTGGTGGTGTTACATACATTTTTGCATAGGTATTTCGGTAAAGTGAACTGTCGACTCAGGGCGTCTTTACAGTTAAAAAAAACATTAATGTTACTGTTGTAAAAATTTAATTGTATCTCTGAGATAGCGGCAGGTAAACATAAAGCTACCGTAGTTCTTTGCTAAGTTTCAGATGAGCGTATAGCCTTTAAACGCTACCAATGTTATATCATGTATGCTAGTGGACGAAATGAGCAGCTTCAGCGATTAGATCTTCAGCTAAGAAGAGCTAATAGAACTGTAGATGTTTCAATCAATCCACAATGTGTGTGTCGGAGTACACACACACACACACACACACACACACACACACACACACACACACAGTACTGTACACGCATGCACACACACACACACACACACACTGTACTGTACACGCATGCACACACACACACTGTACTGTACACGCATGCACACACACACACACACACACACACACTGTACTGTACACGCATGCACACACACACACTGTACTGTACACGCATGCACACACACACTGTACTGTACACGCATGCACACACACACACACACACACTGTACTGTACACGCATGCACACACACACACACACTGTACTGTACTCGCATGCACACACACACACACTGTACTGTACACGCATGCACACACACACACACACACACACACACACTGTACTGTACACGCATGCACACACACACACACTGTACTGTACACGCATGCACACACACACACTGTACTGTACACGCATGCACACACACATACACACACACTGTACTGTACACGCATGCACACACACACACACACACACACACACACACTGTACTGTACACGCATGCACACACACACACACACACTGTACTGTACACGCATGCACACACACACACACACTGTACACACATGCACACACACACTGTACTGTACACGCATGCACACACACACACACACACACACACACACACTGTACTGTACACGCATGCACACACACACACTGTACTGTACACGCATGCGCACACACACACACACACACACTGTACTGTACACGCATGCACACACACACACACACTGTACTGTACACGCATGCACACACACACACACACTGTACTGTACACGCATGCACACACACATACACACACACACTGTACTGTACACGCATGCACACACACACACACACTGTACTGTACACGCATGCACACACACACACACACACTGTACTGTACACGCATGCACACACACACTGTACTGTACACGCATGCACACACACACACACTGTACTGTACACGCATGCACACACACACACCCCCCCCCCCCCCCACACACACACACACACACACACACACACTGTACACGCATGCATGCACACACATACACTGTACTGTACACGCATGCACACACACACACACACACACACACACACTGTACTGTACACGCATGCACACACACACACACACACTGTACTGTACACGCATGCACACACACATACACACACACTGTACTGTACACACATGCACACATACACACACTGTACTGTACACGCATGCACACACACACACACTGTACTGTACACGCATGCACACACACACACACACACACCCCCCCCCCCACACACACACACACACACTGTACTGTACACGCATGCATGCACACACATACACACACACACTGTACACGCATGCACACACACACACACACACACACACACACACACACACACACACACACACACACACACACACACACACACACACACACACACACACACACACACACACTGTACTGTACACGCATGCACACACACACACACACACACACACCCCCCCCCCCCCACACACACACACACACACACACACACACACACACTGTACTGTACACGCATGCACGCACACACATACACTGTACTGTACACGCATGCACACACACACACACACACACACACACTGTACTGTACACGCATGCACACACACACACACACACACACACACACTGTACTGTACACGCATGCACACACACATACATACACACACACTGTACTATGCACACATACACACACACACACACACTGTACTGTACACGCATGCACACACACACACACACTGTACTGTACACGCATGCACACACACACACACCCCCCCCCCCCCCACACACGCACACACATACACTGTACTGTACACGCATGCACACACACACACTGTACTGTACACGCATGCACACACACACACACACACTGTACACGCATGCACACACACATACACACACACTGTACTATGCACACACACACACTGTACTGTACACGCATGCACACACACACACACCCCCCCCACACACACACTGTACTGTACACGCATGCATGCACACACACACAGTACTGTACACGCATGCACACACTGTGCACACACACACACACACACACACACACACACACACACACACACACACACACACACACACACACACACACACACACACACACACACACACACACACACACACACAGTGAATCCCGTAGCTAGCATAGCTAACCAGTGCCATGATGTAAACAAAACCAACAGCTTTGTGTCTAAAATAACTATAGCTTGTCACCGCTTAACAGAAGGACACACACACTTACCTTAAGATATAGGTGGCGGTGCACCGTGATGGGTAAAGATAATAGCAGGAATAGCAGCAATAAATTGCACAGTACAGTACACACAATACAATATGCACTGTAGTATGCAGGCAGCAGCACAGAACTGGCGCGGGGCTTTTTAAGGGGAGGGGTACTTCCGCCCGTGAACTTCCGGTCCGGTCGGTAAACAATAACGCACATAAATGTTTATAATGTAATTATAAATAAACACGATGGCCCACATTGCTTGGCCCACATTACATTATCAAATAATTAAATATTTATTAATTAAATACGGTGCTCTTGTCATTTCGGTCGGCACAAAATAATACATGAATGAATAAATAAATACATATTTACATAAAAAAAATACATATACATTCACTGGAGGAAGATAAAATAAAATAAACTATAAACATTGCTTTAAATGTTATCAAAATGTATTTAAAACACCAAAATACTGAGTCACGTGACCATCCTTCATGGTATAGCCAGGTTGCCATAACAACCTCTCTCCCCCGTCTGAAAAAGATGGGCGGGGTGGCCAGGCGAACAGCCAATAGTAGAACTCGAGCATTGCATGGTCTTTTGTCAGTAATTCGGATAATTCTGAGCTCCCAGACTGCGCGAATTATCCAATCTGGGCGCATTCGATGGGAGACTTTTAGAGTAATTCCTGTGCATTCGATGGGTGGATTCATACTACTGCACCACCAGGCTTTCCTCCAGCTATTGGCTTTCACACAACACTATACTACTCGATTCCCCCCTCCCCTCCTGTTTCTCCTGCAGGAGGAGCCTGCGAGATGGGGGCTCTGTCCTGGCTGGCTCTGTCTCTCGGAAAAAAACAACCGATCGGCATTGCATTGCGTCTGCAACACACATGGACAGATGCATGTTTCCTTCTTCATACTGTAGCGACCAAACGATCCCCGAGCCTACAATACTACGAACTAACCACAGTATCGACGGGCCGCCACGACAAGACAGTGTGCCGTTGGTGGATCACGTATCGCCATGCAGAACCGTCATAATCGGAGATCGCTCGGACGTGTGATTGTAACGCTTTTTTATTCATTATAATTGTAGTGATAAGACCGCAATGAACGCATCGGGGACGTAATCGACCCGGGTGTAATGTATAACGAACTTTTCCGCGTCCTAAACCGTGGTGTTGTGATCCGTTGTCGTTGACATCACAGCCGGGGGAATCTTTTTTTTTCCTCCATCGCCTCCAACCTGCATGCCCAGGCATGTTCTCTTGTTAGTAAATATACTTCACTAGCTTGAAAAACAAAATCAGCTGATGATGACAACGCGTCTCACCGTTATACTATAGTTCTGAACCGAACGGTGAAATGGGACTTTTTATAGCCGTACGGATCAAGACTTTTGCTGCCCAATGTGCCCATGACCCCCCCCCCCCCCCCAATGTTACTGCGATCAAAACAATGAAAGCAGTGAGATAGATTAGGCGAGGCGGCAATCATCATCAAAAAGAAAGCATAGTTATGAAGGTTTATAGTCAGACATTGACAGGCAGATATAACAATAAACACAATAAATATGCTATACATCCTATACATCGAATGAAAGCCCTGAATGTGTACTTTTACGAGGAAAAGAGTAAACATTGATCCCATGTACAGTTTGTCATAAATTGGATACTGGGTGGATGCACATTGCGCCCACCAGATATAACTGCAGAGAAGACATGGACCTGAACTCAATATTCACAAAATAAGGCCTATAGCGACATATAAATACTATATACCGTATGAAACAGAAGACTCTCTGCTTTCATAAGAAAAAAACTTCTACTGTAGTAATAATAAAAATCACACCCATGTGAAGTGAGTGGTGCAATATGGGACAGAGTTGCACCGCTCACTTCACAGGGGTGTGATTTTTATTATTACTACAGTAGAAGTTTTTTTCTTATGAAAGCAGAGAGTCTTCTGTTTCATACGGTATATAGTATTTATATGTCGCTATAGGCCTTATTTTGTGAATATTGAGGAGCTCACGTCCATGTCTTCTCTGAAGTTATCTGGTGGGCACAAGCTGCATTCAATAACCAATTACTGTCTAACTGTAGATGGGATCAATGTTTACTGTTTTCCGCGTAAAAGTACACATTCAGGGCTTTCATTCGGTGTATAGGATGTATAGGATATTTATTGGGTTCAATTTTATATCTGCCTGTCAATGTCTCTGACTTTAAACCATCCATAACTCTGCTCGCTGTTCAAGATAACCACTTCCAGGCAAATGCAGGTGTTGCAAAAAGGTCAATATCTCCAGAATGGAACATGGTAAAATCAAAATGTATTTTTTTAATTGAAGTGGACAAGTTCAGCTTTCTTTTGATGTAGGCGTGTGATTCTCGCTATAAGAGAACATTTTACTGTGGGCCCCCGAACAAGGCCTTTGTGCAATGTTAAATGGCAGCAACATCCAAATAGGCCTGTTGAGATCTTCCAGCAATCAAAGTGTTAATACCAGGCTGAAGTGAAGGAATAAAACAAAATGGGCCTGTAATGGTATGTAATCAATTTGGAGTTATATCAATAATCAATTATGTTGTTATATCACTCGTTAGTGTAGTTACAGTAACTAGATCCTTTTTCATGTGAAGGACCCCCAATTATATTTGGCCGCGTGCCCCCCCCCCATCTGAAAGGGACCCACTTTGAATGGAACCCCCACATGCACCCCTGGGAGTAGGGCCCCACTTTGAGGGCCACTGAATGGAACCCCCCCCACTTTTACCGGCGGACCGGAAGTTGTTGTGAATGTCTGTGTAGCAGCTAACAATGTCGTGTCACTGTTGTGCAACACCGAGGATTGCGCAACAAGCGCTCCTAGGCTGTGGAGCGATGCGACCGGTTTTGATATCATTAATCTCCGTCGTTTTTATCAATCTCCGTCTCAGGCAACTGACCGTGCACTTGAACTTGACGGTGATCTCCGTCTGGGGCCATTAAACTGTTAACTACATTGCAAAAGTAGCATTACTTTTCATGTAAAATTACTTAATTTACTTAAGTTTTAAATCGATATTAATTTTTAATAAATAGATACATATCGTCGGGATATATATCGATATATCGTTACATGCCTAGTCATCTCGAGCGTCCCATGGGAGGAGACCCCAGGGCAGACCAAGGGGCAGTTGGAGGGATTACATCGACTCACTGGCTTTGGAACGCCTCGGGATACCCCAGAAGGGAGTTACTAATGTTGCTCTGTAGAGGGAATTCTGGAGCTCTCTGGTGGAGAGCTCTCTGTTGCCTACTGTGACCAAATTTGAAGGAGGGACTGCCATTGGAATTTTTTTAATTTTCGTTTTTTTCATGACATATGAAAGCAGGGAATCATAGCTTCAAATTGACATATTGGTTGTTCAGTTTGACCCACCAGTTTTGGAGATATTGGCTTATAGAGTAATGTCTTGCAGAGAAACAGAGTTGAGAAAACAGGCTTGAAAGGTTCACTTCTGTGGTCTATAACATTACACCTAGCTACATGTTTAAGCATTTATTGCATATTTACATGTCTTCTGTGGTCTCTAACATTACACCTATAGCTACATGTTTAAGCATTTAGTTCATATTTACATGTCTTCTGTGGTCTCTAACATTACACCTAGCTACATGTTTAAGCATTTATTTCATATTTACGTGTCTTCTGTGGTCTCTAACATTACACCTAGTTACATGTTTAAGCAAAAACCGTCCATGTCCCAAAAAACAGTCTGTGTCTCATAGGAGGGCTGTGGGCAGTTCAGAAACCAGTCTGTGTCTCATAGGAGGGCTGTGGGCAGTTCAGAAACCAGTCTGTGTCTCATAGGAGGGCTGTGGGCAGTTCAGAAACCAGTCTGTCTCATAGAACGGCTCTGGGCAGTTCAGAAACCAGTCTGTCTCATAGGAGGGCTGTGGGCAGTTCAGAAACCAGTCTGTCTCATAGAACGGCTCTGGGCAGTTCAGAAACCAGTCTGTCTCATAGGAGGGCTGTGGACAGTTCAGAAACCAGTCTGTGTCTCATAGGAGGGCTGTGGGCAGTTCAGAAACCAGTCTGTGTCTCATAGGAGGGCTGTGGGCAGTTCAGAAACCAGTCTGTGTCTCATATGAGGGCTCTGGGCAGTTCAGAAACCAGTCTGTCTCATAGGAGGGCTGTGGGCAGTTCAGAAACCAGTCTGTGTCTCATAGGAGGGCTGTGGGCAGTTCAGAAACCAGTATGTGTCTCATAGGAGGGCTGTGGGCAGTTCAGAAACCAGTCTGTATCTCATAGGAGGGCTGTGGGCAGTTCAGAAACCAGTCTGTGTCTCATAGGAGGGCTGTGGGCAGTTCAGAAACCAGTCTGTCTCATAGGAGGGCTGTGGGCAGTTCAGAAACCAGTCTGTGTCTCATAGGAGGGCTGTGGGCAGTTCAGAAACCAGTCTGTGTCTCATAGGAGGGCTGTGGGCAGTTCAGAAACCAGTCTGTGTCTCATAGGAGGGCTGTGGGCAGTTCAGAAACCAGTCTGTGTCTCATAGGAGGGCTGTGGGCAGTTCAGAAACCAGTCTGTGTCTCATAGGAGGGCTGTGGGCAGTTCAGAAACCAGTCTGTGTCTCATATGAGGGCTGTGGGCAGTTCAGAAACCAGTCTGTCTCATAGGAGGGCTGATTTTTATTATCATGAGAACGACGGCTTCCATTTTTGCATTGCAACTTTTCAGGAATAGAAAGCCTGCATTTTCTATTGGCTTGGATTCCCCATCGATGATGGTGGCATTTTATCATGAACAATAACAACAACAATAACAACAATAACAACAATAACAACAATAATAACAATAACAACAATAATAATAGTGAGGACCAATTATATGAAGATAGGTTGACAAGTGGTGAAGTGGTCCTTTAAACCATTTAGGCCTGACGTCGAAATTTCAAAAGAAATTCTGAAATACCTATTTTTCTGTATCAGTGGTGCTCAATATTTCATGTCAAGGATCTAATTGGCTGCCGACCCCCATCTGAAAATATGTTGTTCCAGGAACCCCCCCCCCCCCCCCCCCCCCCCCCCAGAAGCAAAGATTTGAGTTAAAAACGTTCGCTCTGAAAGAATATATATTCAAAGATTTGTGCCGCATGTTCACGATTTTTCAAAAATAGCAGATCTACAAGTTCATAGCGCGGCACTCGGTGCCGCGCTATGAGCTTGTAGATCACGTAGTACACTGTATCTGCACATCTCTAAAGTGACAATTTAAGGACTCTTAAGACTTTTTAATACCTCTAAAATGGAAATAATAAGACCATTATTGCTTTAAAGGTAATCAAGAAACTATATTATATAAATGATCAAACATTGGCCAAATCTACATTGCAAGGCGTTGTGAGCTTGTGGTTGGGGCTGTTTTCACAATATGTTCTGTTCTGGAACCGAGTGGAACTAAATGTAATGCCTCAACTCCTTCAATGTGTCCTTCAAAGACCTCAACTCCTTCAATGTGTCCTTCAAAGACCTCAACTCCTTCAATGTGTCCTTCAAAGACCTCAACTCCTTCAATGTGTCCTTCAAAGACAGCACTCATGTTATCGTTATGTGTATAATATAGTAAACAAATAGTAAGCTATAGACAATTCGAAAATTTCGAACTAGACTTGACAGTTTCTGGCATCCCTAATAAAGTAAAGGCTACTGTAGGTATTGTGTTTGGTTTTCCATTGCTTGCGTTACTGTATCAGGATGTTGTAACGTAGCCCTGAAATATGATCCCAGGAGCATCAATCATTTAGTGTGTGTGTGTGTGTGTGTGTGTGTGTGTGTGTGTGTGTGTGTGTGTGTGTGTGTGTGTGTGTGTGTGTGTGTGTGTGTGTGTGTGTGTGTGTGTGTGTGTGTGTGTGTGTGTGTGTGTGTGTGTGTGTGTGTGTGTGTTCTCAGTCCTGGGGACTGATTTCAGTCCAGAGGATCTCATAGGGGTCATTTAATGAGATCGGTGCAAATTTGCAAAAAAAACAAATCAGTCTTGGGATTGTTTTTGGCTTTAAGCCCTGTGTGTGTGTGTATATAAATAAAACCAGTAACCTCACTTTCTCCCCTTCTAGTTGTGACTGGAGCCACAGATGGAATCGGAAAAGCCTACGCGGAGGAGGTAAGACTCACTGTGGTTTTAAAAGCCTACGCGGAGGAGGTAAGACTCACTGGTTTTAAAAGCCTACGAGGAGGAGGTAAGACTCACTGGGGTTTTAAAAGCCTACGAGGAGGAGGTAAGACTCACTGGTTTTAAAAGCCTACGAGGAGGAGGTAAGACTCACTGGGGTTTTAAAAGCCTACGAGGAGGAGGTAAGACTCACTGTGGTTTTAAAAGCCTACGAGGAGGAGGTAAGACTCACTGTGGTTTTAAAAGCCTACGAGGAGGAGGTAAGACTCACTGTGGTTTTAAAAGCCTACGAGGAGGAGGTAAAACTCACTGTGGTTTTAAAAGCCTACGAGGAGGAGGTAAGACTCACTGTGGTTTTAAAAGCCTACGAGGAGGAGGTAAGACTCACTGTGGTTTTAAAAGCCTACGAGGAGGAGGTAAGACTCACTGTGGTTTTAAAAGCCTACGAGGAGGAGGTAAAACTCACTGTGGTTTTTAAAGCCTACGCGGAGGAGGTAAGACTCACTGTGGTTTTAAAAGCCTACGCGGAGGAGGTAAGACTCACTGCGGTTTTACTCGCTGCACGAGTAAAATTGGGGGTTAAATTATGGCAAATCAATGTCACCCTTATATTTTGCCTTGATTACGCAATGGTTCCCAAACTGGGGGTCGGGATTCCCCATCGGGGTCCCCAAATTATTGTGGGGGTCCCCAGGTGATTAGCTCAATGTAAAACATTGTTTTGTCACTCAACAGTGAACTAACCAACATACAGTATGAAGTGTATACACTGTATCTGCACATCTCTAAAGTGACAATTTAACCCATTTTGACCTGAGATCAGATTCTAAAAATGTCTGTCGTTCTTCGATTTTTCAAAAATAGCAGACCTACAAGCTCATAGCTTTTAGCTTGTAGATCTGCTATTTTTCAATAGCTAAAGCATAACATAATGCTAACACCAAAAGGGGTTCCCGCCCAAAATGGGTTAATACCTCTAAAATGAAAATAATAAGACCATTATTGCGTTTAAAAGTAACCAAGAAACTATATTATATAAATGATCAAACATTGTCCAAATCTACATTGCATTGTGAGCTTGTGGTTGGGCTGTTTTCACAATATGTTCTGTATCTGGAACCGTCCCCATGTCCCCAGGGTGGGTGTCCCCAGGGTGGGTGTCCCCAGGGTGGGTGTCCTGTCCCCAGGGTGGGTGTCCCCAGGATGGGTGTCCCCAGGGTGGGTGTCCTGTCCCCAGGGTGGGTGTCCCCAGGGTGGGTGTCCTGTCCCCAGGGTGGGTGTCCCCAGGGTGGGTGTCCTGTCCCCAGGGTGGGTGTCCCCATGTCCCCAGGGTAGGTGTCCCCAGGGTGGATGTCCCCAGGGTGGATGTCCCCAGGGTGGATGTCCCCAGGGTGGGTGTCCCCAGGATGGGTGTCCCCAGGGTGGGTGTCCCCAGGATGGGTGTCCCCAGGGTGGATGTCCCCGGGGTGGGTGTCCCCAGGGTGGGTGTCCCCATGTCCCCAGGGTGGGTGTCCCCAGGATGGGTGTCCCCAGGGTGGGTGTCCCCAGGGTGGATGTCCCCAGGGTGGGTGTCCCCAGGGTGGATGTCCCCAGGGTGGGTGTCCCCAGGGTGGGTGTCCCCAGGGTGGGTGTCCCCAGGGTGGATGTCCCCAGGGTGGGTGTCCCCAGGGTGGATGTCCCCAGGGTGGGTGTCCCCAGGGTGGGTGTCCTGTCCCCAGGGTGGGTGTCCCCAGGGTGGGTGTCCCCAGGATGGGTGTCCCCAGGGTGGGTGTCCTGTCCCCAGGGTGGGTGTCCCCAGGGTGGGTGTCCCCAGGATGGGTGTCCCCAGGGTGGGTGTCCCCAGGGTGGGTGTCCCCAGGATGGGTGTCCCCAGGGTGGATGTCCCCGGGGTGGGTGTCCCCAGGATGGGTGTCCCCAGGGTGGGTGTCCCCAGGGTGGGTGTCCCCAGGATGGGTGTCCCCAGGGTGGGTGTCCCCAGGGTGGGTGTCCCCAGTTCGCTTCACCTCCCAATGTATGAATTAATGGACCATTGTAAGTGCATAGAAAAGCACTATAAAAATGCAATCCAGTATTATTAGTATTATTAGTATTATTATTAATAAATATGATTATGTTGAAGGGTCACAGCCTGACGTGTTTGGGAACCTGTGGGTTTTACATACATTTCAGTTTACAAGTAGATGCTCTAGTCTGGAGTCTAGTAAACCATATTCTGTGTTGTGTCTCCTCCTGGTGGTGTGTGTGTGTTATTGCAGCTGGCTCGCAGGGGTTTTTCCATTGTACTGATCAGTCGCTCTCAGGACAAGCTGGATGACGTGTCCAAGTCCATTGGTGAGTGTGTGTGTGTGTGTGTGTGTGTGTGTGTGTGTGTGTGTGTGCACGTGCGCTACACCCAGCATTCCACCCTACTCTCCCACCTTATACTGGTAATATTACACCTGTATATCTGTTCTTAAAGGTGTGGAAATAAATTGATTCTAGTCCGAGCGATGTTAGTTTAGTTTAGTTTATTAGTTGTTGTTTTTTAGCTCCACAGTCTTTCAGTTCATCATCACATCTATTCTACAGCTTCACACCCTTTATCGTTATACAACTACTTCTCACATTGATCCTTACTTTTTTTTGTTTAAACATACATTAACAGCTCTCTCTCATTGTGAACAACCCTTGGATACAGTCTGGAAGTGTCTTCATTTTATATTTTATATAATGCTCCAATTGCAGCAGACTTACCATTATTACTAGGGCAGGGCTTGGGCGATAATAACCAGGTAACTCAGTGAGTATAACCTGTTAGTTTGGGCCAACGGTTAGGTTTCCTCCTAAAGATCATCAGATCTAAAAGCTCAGAATCGTTCACCATGCATCTCGTTGTTGGCTTGTAAATGAATGAATGAATAGTTTATTTCGGTGCTTTACATTTACATGGTAAGTTTCATCATTTGCATTTAAGTTTTTTTTACAAAGGGGTAGCAGCGAAAAGGTCTAGGCTGAAGCCCAAGCTTATTTTGCCTAGCCTTTAAGAAAAGAAACAAAATACAAAATGTATACAAAGAAAAGAAACATAATACAAAGGAAACAGAAATAAATAAGGCATTTTTTAGAACTTAGTCATTTTAGACTAATCTTATGTTAATGTTTAATAGTGTTAATAATGATCTTATGATAATAATAATAATAGTAATAATGATCTTATGATAATGTTTTATATCTATTTAATACTCTACTTTTAAATAGCTTTTTAATTTTGGTAAGTAAATCAGTAATTGTTGTGGAGCACCAAGTTGCTGGGTAGCTCTGAGCTGGCTGCCCAGAACCGATAACCTGCTGGGTAGCTCTGAGCTGGCTGCCCAGAACTGGGTAGCTCGGAGCTGGCTGCCCAGAACTGGGTAGCTCGGAGCTGGCTGCCCAGAACTGGGTAGCTCGGAGCTGGCTGCCCAGAACTGGGTAGCTCGGAGCTGGCTGCCCAGAACCAATAACCTGAGATCCAAACCGGGCCGACTTGTCCCTCTGGTCGAAATTAACCGGTTGTGTCAGTCATACTAACCCTACGCCACAATATACTATCACTGTGTCAGTCATACTAACCCTACGCCACAATATACTATCACTGTGTCAGTCATACTAACCCTACGCCACAATATACTATCACTGTGTCAAGTCATACTAACCCTACGCCACAATATACTATCACCCTACGCCACAATATACTATCACTGTGTCAGTCATACTAACCCTACGCCACAATATACTATCACTGTCAGTCATACTAACCCTACGCCACAATATACTATCACTGTGTCAGTCATACTAACCCTACGCCACAATATACTATCACTGTGTCAGTCATACTAACCCTACGCCACAATATACTATCACTGTGTCAAGTCATACTAACCCTACGCCACAATATACTATCACCCTACGCCACAATATACTATCACTGTCAGTCATACTAACCCTACGCCACAATATACTATCACTGTGTCAGTCATACTAACCCTACGCCACAATATACTATCACTGTGTCAGTCATACTAACCCTACGCCACAATATACTATCACTGTGTCAGTCATACTAACCCTACGCCACAATATACTATCACTGTGTCAAGTCATACTAACCCTACGCCACAATATACTATCACTGTGTCAAGTCATACTAACCCTACGCCACAATATACTATCACCCTACGCCACAATATACTATCACTGTGTCAGTCATACTAACCCTACGCCACAATATACTATCACTGTGTCAGTCATACTAACCCTACGCCACAATATACTATCACTGTGTCAGTCATACTAACCCTACGCCACAATATACTATCACTGTGTCAGTCATACTAACCCTACGCCACAATATACTATCACTGTGTCAGTCATACTAACCCTACGCCACAATATACTATCACCCTACGCCACAATATACTATCACTGTGTCAGTCATACTAACCCTACGCCACAATATACTATCACTGTGTCAGTCATACTAACCCTACGCCACAATATACTATCACTGTGTCAGTCATACTAACCCTACGCCACAATATACTATCACTGTGTCAGTCATACTAACCCTACGCCACAATATACTATCACCCTACGCCACAATATACTATCACTGTGTCAGTCATACTAACCCTACGCCACAATATACTATCACTGTGTCAGTCATACTAACCCTACGCCACAATATACTATCACTGTGTCAGTCATACTAACCCTACGCCACAATATACTATCACTGTGTCAGTCATACTAACCCTACGCCACAATATACTATCACTGTGTCAGTCATACTAACCCTACGCCACAATATACTATCACTGTGTCAGTCATACTAACCCTACGCCACAATATACTATCACTGTGTCAGTCATACTAACCCTACGCCACAATATACTATCACCCTACGCCACAATATACTATCACCCTACGCCACAATATACTATCACAATAATAATCTGTATATTGAAACGGATAGCATGTAGGCAATTAACCCATTTAGGCCTAACGTCAAAATTAAAAGAACGTTCGCTCTGAAAGATATATATATTCAAAGATTTGTGCCGCATTTTCACGATTTAAAAAAAATAGCAGATCTACAAGCTCATAGCGCGCCACCGAGTGGTGCGCTACGAGCTTGTAGATCTGCTATTTTTCAATAGCTAAAGTACAACATAATGCTTAGTTAAAAAGGGGTTCCCGTCCAGAAACCTAGCATCTGTCTAAATAACCTTTATCTCTTCCTTTGTCTCAACTTTTTCCTCAACTTATCACCTCTTTTCTTATGTCCCCCTTCAGAGAGCAAATGTGGTGTTGAGACCAAAACCATCGCGGCAGACTTCAGCGCGGTAAACATCTACTCCGACATCGAAGCGGGCCTTGCAGGGCTGGAGATCGGTGTGCTGGGTCAGTATCGCTGTAGGGTTTGGATGAGATCGGTGTGCTGGGTCAGTATCGCTGTAGGGTTTGGATGAGATCGGTGTGCTGGGTCAGTATCGCTGTAGGGTTTGGATGAGATCGGGGTGTGCTGGGTCAGTATCGCTGTAGGGTTTGGATGAGATCGGTGTGCTGGGTCAGTATCGCTGTGGGGTTTGGTGTGCTGGGTCAGTATCGCTGTGGGGTTTGGTGTGCTGGGTCAGTATCAGTGTAGGGTTTGGTGTGCTGGGTCAGTATCAGTGTAGGGTTTGGTGTGCTGGGTCAGTATCAGTGTAGGGTTTGGTGTGCTGGGTCAGTATCAGTGTAGGGTTTGGTGTGCTGGGTCAGTATCAGTGTAGGGTTTGGTGTGCTGGGTCAGTATCAGTGTAGGGTTTGGTGTGCTGGGTCAGTATCAGTGTAGGGTTTGGTGTGCTGGGTCAGTATCAGTGTAGGGTTTGGTGTGCTGGGTCAGTATCAGTGTAGGGTTTGGTGTGCTGGGTCAGTATCAGTGTAGGGTTTGGTGTGCTGGGTCAGTATCAGTGTAGGGTTTGGTGTGCTGGGTCAGTATCAGTGTAGGGTTTGGTGTGCTGGGTCAGTATCGCTGTGGGGTTTGGTGTGCTGGGTCAGTATCGCTGTGGGGTTTGGTGTGCTGGGTCAGTATCAGTGTAGGGTTTGGTGTGCTGGGTCAGTATCAGTGTAGGGTTTGGTGTGCTGGGTCAGTATCAGTGTAGGGTTTGGTTCAACCGACCATGTGGTCTTAAGAATCTCCCTATTACTAAGGGAGGGAGTGAGTGATCGGTTCAGTTGAGTGAGGAGCTGGAGAACAAGATGACACTAGGCCCTAGTTAGTGAGTGAGGAGCTCGGAGAACAAGATGACACTAGGCCCTAGTTAGTGAGTGAGGAGCTCGGAGAACAAGATGACACTAGGCCCTAGTTAGTGAGTGAGGAGCTCGGAGAACAAGATGACACTAGGCCCTAGTTAGTGAGTGAGGAGCTCGGAGAACAAGATGACACTAGGCCCTAGTTAGTGAGTGAGGAGCTCGGAGAACAAGATGACACTAGGCCCTAGTTAGTGAGTGAGGAGCTCGGAGAACAAGATGACACTAGGCCCTAGTTAGTGAGTGAGGAGCTGGAGAACAAGATGACACTAGGCACTAGTTAGTGAGTGAGGAGCTCGGAGAACAAGATGACACTAGGCACTAGTTAGTGAGTGAGGAGCTGGAGAACAAGATGACACTAGGCCCTAGTTAGTGAGTGAGGAGCTGGAGAACAAGATGACACTAGGCCCTAGTTAGTGAGTGAGGAGCTGGAGAACAAGATGACACTAGGCACTAGTTAGTGAGTGAGGAGCTCGGAGAACAAGATGACACTAGGCACTAGTTAGTGAGTGAGGAGCTGGAGAACAAGATGACACTAGGCCCTAGTTAGTGAGTGAGGAGCTGGAGAACAAGATGACACTAGGCCCTAGTTAGTGAGTGAGGAGCTGGAGAACAAGATGACACTAGGCACTAGTTACAGTTGAGTGAGGAGCTGGAGAACAAGATGACACTAGGCCCTAGTTAGTGAGTGAGGAGCTGGAGAACAAGATGACACTAGGCCCTAGTTAGTGAGTGAGGAGCTGGAGAACAAGATGACACTAGGCCCTAGTTAGTGAGTGAGGAGCTGGAGAACAAGATGACACTAGGCCCTAGTTAGTGAGTGAGGAGCTGGAGAACAAGATGACACTAGGCCCTAGTTAGTGAGTGAGGAGCTCGGAGAACAAGATGACACTAGGCCCTAGTTAGTGAGTGAGGAGCTGGAGAACAAGATGACACTAGGCCCTAGTTAGTGAGTGAGGAGCTGGAGAACAAGATGACACTAGGCCCTAGTTAGTGAGTGAGGAGCTGGAGAACAAGATGACACTAGGCCCTAGTTAGTGAGTGAGGAGCTGGAGAACAAGATGACACTAGGCCCTAGTTAGTGAGTGAGGAGCTCGGAGAACAAGATGACACTAGTGAGGAGCTCGGAGAACAAGATGACACTAGGCACTAGTTAGTGAGTGAGGAGCTCGGAGAACAAGATGACACTAGTGAGGAGCTGGAGAACAAGATGACACTAGGCACTAGTTACACTTTAACCCATTTACAGTAGGCCTGACGTCGAAATAAAAAAAAAGTATTCTGAAAGAATATATATTCAAAGATTTGTGCCGCATTTTCACGATTTTTCAAAAATAGCAGACCTACAAGCTTGGAGCTTGTAGATCTGCTATTTTGCAATAGCTAAAGTATAACATAATGCTTAGTTAAAACACCAAAAGGGGTTCCCGCCCAGAATGGGATGGCATTTTTCTGGCCATGCTGGCTTGTATGGTGGACATCTTTTGTAAAAAAAATTTTTTTACAAAAGAAATGCAAAATGGGTGGATATTACCAGAAACACATAAAGGGCTAGTCCTGAATGACCATAAGTGGTCTGTAACTCTACAAATGGAACCAAATGGACCATTGCGGGCGGCTGTGGCTCAGGAGGTAGAGCAGGTCGTCCAATGATCCATGGGTCGGCGGTTCGAATCCCGGCTCCTCCTGTCTACATGTCGAAGTGTCCTTGGGCAAGACGCTGAACCCCAAATTGCTCCCGATGTGCTGGTTGGTGCCTTGCATGGCTTCTACAGCAATCGGTGTATGAATGTGTGTATGAATGGGTGAATGTAATGCACAATCTATGTATAGTGCCTTGGATAAAGGCGCTATATAAATGCACCATTTACCATATATTACGGGTCGATTTGGTTCCATTTGTACACTCAGAGTTCTGGGGATCCTTGCAAATTAACCCATTTAGGCCTGACGTCGAAATCTTTAAAAAAAAGTTTTTCTGAAATACCTCATGTTTCATGCTCAATATTTCATGTCGAGGACCTCAAAAATTATCTGTAATTGGCCTCGTCACCCCGTCTGGAAACATGTTGTTCCAGGAACCCCCCAGAAGCAAAGATTTGAGTTTAAAACGTTCGTTCTGAAAATATATATATTCCAAATTTGCGCCACATTTTCACGATTTTTCAATAGCTAAATTATAACAATGTTTAAAACACCAAAAGGGGTTCCCGCCCAAAATGGGTTAAACATTTGAGAAAAAACTAGTACTAAATACGTTTCATACATATTCTGAAGAAAACCTGGAGTATTGACATTCAGTAATTGGGTAAACATAAAAAAATGACATTGATAACCCTGGCCTCAGAGAAATGGCACCTGATGCCAAATGTTATGTGTATCGTTAATTTGGTAGCTGTTTATATCTAGTGTTTTGAATGTCATGATACTATAAGTTATTTTTTTGTCAACAGTGAACAATGTTGGAATCTCCTATTCCTATCCTGAATTCTTCCTCGAAGTCCCAAATCTAGACACCGTAAGTTGGATAGTGTATTTATGTCATCGCTGTAATGAAGAGCTCCAAAACAAAATACAACAAACCAACGTTTTTCTGGTTGAAGAAGCCTCTTTAATATCACTATAACCACAGTCTAAGAAGTGGTTCCTGTTAATATCACTATAACCACAGTCTAAGAAGTGATGTGGTTCCTGTTAATATCACTATAACCACAGTCTAAGAAGTGGTTCCTGTTAATATCACTATAACCACAGTCTAAGATGTGATGTGGTTCCTGTTAATATAGAAGTGATGTGGTTCCTGTTAATATCACTATAACCACAGTCTAAGATGTGATGTGGTTCATGTTAATATCACTATAACCACAGTCTAAGAAGTGATGTGGTTCCTGTTAATAACACTATAACCACAGTCTAAGAAGTGATGTGGTTCATGTTAATATCACTATAACCACAGTCTAAGAAGTGATGTGGTTCCTGTTAATATCACTATAACCACAGTCTAAGAAGTGATGTGGTTCATGTTAATATCACTATAACCACAGTCTAAGAAGTGATGTGGTTCCTGTTAATAACACTATAACCACAGTCTAAGAAGTGATGTGGTTCCTGTTAATATCACCATAACCACAGTCTAAGAAGTGATGTGGTTCATGTTAATATCACTATAACCACAGTCTAAGAAGTGATGTGGTTCCTGTTAATAACACTATAACCACAGTCTAAGAAGTGATGTGGTTCCTGTTAATATCACTATAACCACAGTCTAAGAAGTGATGTGGTTCATGTTAATATCACTATAACCACAGTCTAAGAAGTGATGTGGTTCCTGTTAATAACACTATAACCACAGTCTAAGAAGTGATGTGGTTCCTGTTAATATCACTATAACCACAGTCTAAGAAGTGATGTGGTTCCTGTTAATATAGAAGTGATGTGGTTCCTGTTAATATAGAAGTGATGTGGTTCCTGTTAATATCACTATAACCACATTCTAAGAAGTGATGTGGTTCCTGTTAATATAGAAGTGATGTGGTTCCTGTTAATATCACTATAACCACAGTCTAAGAAGTGATGTGGTTCCTGTTAATATCTCTATAACCACAGTCTAAGAAGTGATGTGGTTCCTGTTAACACTTTGATTGCTGCAAGATCTCAACAGGCCTATTTGGATGTTGCTGCCGTTTAACATTGCACAAAGGCCTTGTTCGGGGGCCCACAGTAAAATGTTCTCTTATAGCGAGAATCACACGCCTACATCAAAAGAAAGCTGAACTTGTCCACTTCAATTAAAAAAATACATTTTGATTTTACCATGTTCCATTCTGGAGATATTGACCTTTTTGCAACACCTGCATTTGCCTGGAAGTGGTTATCTTGAACAGCGAGCAGAGTTATGGATGGTTTAAAGTCAGAGACATTGACAGGCAGATATAAAATTGAACCCAATAAATATCCTATACATCCTATACACCGAATGAAAGCCCTGAATGTGTACTTTTACGAGGAAAACAGTAAACATTGATCCCATCTACAGTTAGACAGTAATTGGTTATTGAATGCAGCTTGTGCCCACCAGATAACTTCAGAGAAGACATGGACGTGAACTCCTCAATATTCACAAAATAAGGCCTATAGCGACATATAAATACTATATACCGTATGAAACAGAAGACTCTCTGCTTTCATAAGGAAAAAAATTGTACTGTAATAATAAAAAAATCACACCCCTGTGAAGTGAGCAGTGCAACTCTACTTCTCTACTTATTCACTACAGCTCGCTATATACGGACTGAGGCAGAAAGTCATGTAAACCTTTTATTTACAGTTTGGTCTGTAAACTTCTACTGTAATAATAAAAATCACACCCCTGTGAAGTGAGCGTTGCAACTGTTCTGTACTTATTCACTACAGCTCGCTATATACGGACTGAGACAGAAAGTCATGTAAACCTTTTATTTACAGTTTGGTCTGTAAACTTCTACTGTAATAATAAAAATCACACCCCTGTGAAGTGAGCGGTGCAACTGTTCTTTATAGTTGCGCGGTGCAACTGTAGAGAACAGTTGCACCGCTCACTTCACAGGGGTGTGATTTTTATTATTACAGTAGAAGTTTACAGACCAAACTGTAAATAAAAGGTTTACATGACTTTCTGTCTCAGTCCGTATATAGCGAGCTGTAGTGAATAAGTACAGAACAGTTGCAACGCTCACTTCACAGGGGTGTGATTTTTATTATTACAGTAGAAGTTTACAGACCAAACTGTAAATAAAAGGTTTACATGACTTTCTGCCTCAGTCCGTATATAGCGAGCTGTAGTGAATAAGTAGAGAAGTAGAGTTGCACTGCTCACTTCACAGGGGTGTGATTTTTTTATTATTACAGTACAATTTTTTTCCTTATGAAAGCAGAGAGTCTTCTGTTTCATACGGTATATAGTATTTATATGTCGCTATAGGCCTTATTTTGTGAATATTGAGTTCGGGTCCATGTCTTCTCTGCAGTTATATCTGGTGGGCGCAATGTGCATCCACCCAGTATCCAATTTATGACAAACTGTACATGGGATCAATGTTTACGCTTTTCCTCGTAAAAGTACACATTCAGGGCTTTCATTCGATGTATAGGATGTATAGCATATTTATTGTGTTTATTGTTATATCTGCCTGTCAATGTCTGACTATAAACCTTCATAACTATGCTTTCTTTTTGATGATGATTGCCGCCTCGCCTAATCTATCTCACTGCTTTCATTGTTTTGATCGCAGTAACATTGGGGGGGGGGGGTCATGGGCACATTGGGCAGCAAAAGTCTTGATCCGTACGGCTATAAAAAGTCCCATTCCACCGTTCGGTTCAGAACTATAGTATAACGGTGAGACGTTGTCATCAGCTGATTTTGTTTTTCAAGCTAGTGTAGGGGAACATGCCTGGGCATGCTAGCCTGGCACGGCCAGACTCATAGCGAGGGTTCACTGATGTTTCCTCCGGGGAAGAATCTTCAGTGAATCCCCGCTATGAGGCTGGCCAAGCCAGGCTATGGGCATGCAGCTTGGGGGCGATGGAGGGGGAAAAAAGCGTCACCCGGCTGTGATGTCGACGAGAAGGAAAAAATGACTTCCACAGATGACAACACCACGGTTTAGGTCGCGGAAAAGTTCGTTATACATTACACCCGGGTCGATTACGTCCCCGACGCGTTCATTGCGGTCTTATCACTACAATTATAATGAATAAAAAAGCGTTACAATCACACGTCTGAGCGATCTCCGATTATGACGGCTCTGCATGGCGATACGTGATCCACCAACGGAACACTGTCTTGTCGTGGCGGCCCCTCGATACTCGTAGTATTGTAGGCTCGGGGATCGTTTGGTCGCTACAGTATGAAGAAGGAAACATGCATCTGTCCATGTGTGTTGCAGATGTTATGCATTGCAATGCCGATCTGGTGCATATGTGTTTAGGCAATAGGCAGCGTTCCGTTCAGCGTTCAACTGGCTTCTACACGTAAAGCGGCCAGCCCTCCTGTTTTCAGGAGGGGAGGGGGGTTTTTGTTTTTTGTTTTTTTTTCTGATCACGTGAGCGGGAGTAAGCAGCAATGATAGGGCGATGGTTCTTCATTGTCCGGGTGGGTAAAAAGATGAATGAAAGTATTCTATAAAAAAGTGATTGAAACGTATTGATACGTGATCCGCACCCGACGTTTGATTAATTGATAACGTATTGATACGCGATCCGCGTTGGGAGTGTTAATATCACTATAACCACAGTCTAAGAAGTGATGTGGTTCCTGTTAATATCTCTATAACCACAGTCTAAGAAGTGATGTGGTTCCTGTTAATATCACTATAACCACAGTCTAAGAAGTGATGTGGTTCCTGTTAATATCACTATAACCACAGTCTAAGAAGTGATGTGGTTCCTGTTAATATCTCTATAACCACAGTCTAAGAAGTGATGTGGTTCCTGTTAATATCACTATAACCACAGTCTAAGAAGTGATGTGGTTCCTGTTAATATCTCTATAACCACAGTCTAAGAAGTGATGTGGTTCATGTTAATATCACTATAACCACAGTCTAAGAAGTGATGTGGTTCCTGTTAATATCACTATAACCACAGTCTAAGAAGTGATGTGGTTCCTGTTAATATCACTATAACCACAGTCTAAGAAGTGATGTGGTTCCTGTTAATATCACTATAACCACAGTCTAAGAAGTGATGTGGTTCCTGTTAATATAGAAGTGATGTGGTTCCTGTTAATATAGAAGTGATGTGGTTCCTGTTAATATCACTAACCACAGTCTAAGAAGTGATGTGGTTCCTGTTAATATCTCTATAACCACAGTCTAAGAAGTGATGTGGTTCCTGTTAATATCACTATAACCACAGTCTAAGAAGTGATGTGGTTCCTGTTAATATCTATGTTTCTGTTCTCCAGTTCATCGACACCATGGTCAACGTTAACATCACATCAGTGTGCCAGGTGAGCGCTCTGACCAGGCCGAAGGCTTCAACTTCAATGGTTCTAGCAACACATTTTGGGCGAGAGAGAGAAGTAAAATGAGAGAACTCGAAAAGGTTCTTCTCGGAGCACAGGTGTCCACCAGGCAGTGTTCACAGGTGTCCACCAGGTGTCCACAGGTGTCCACCAGGCAGTGTTCACAGGTGTCCACCAGGCAGTGTCCACAGGTGTCCACCAGGCAGTGTTAACAGGTGTCCACCAGGCAGTGTTAACAGGTGTCCACCAGGCAGTGTCCACAGGTGTCCACCAGGCAGTGTCCACAGGTGTCCACCAGGCAGTATTAACAGGTGTCCACCAGGCAGTGTTAACAGGTGTCCACCAGGCAGTGTTCATCACAGGTGTCCACCAGGCAGTGTCCACAGGTGTCCACCAGGCAGTGTTCACAGGTGTCCACCAGGTGTCCACCAGGCAGTGTTCATCACAGGTGTCCACCAGGCAGTGTCCACAGGTGTCCACCAGGCAGTGTCCACAGGTGTCCACCAGGCAGTGTCCACAGGTGTCCACCAGGTGTCCACCAGGCAGTGTTAACAGGTGTCCACCAGGCGTCCACCAGGCAGTGTCCACAGGTGTCCACCAGGCAGTGTTCACAGGTGTCCACCAGGTAGTGTCCACAGGTGTCCACCAGGTAGTGTCCACAGGTGTCCACCAGGCAGTATTAACAGGTGTCCACCAGGTGTCCACCAGGCAGTGTCCACAGGTGTCCACCAGGCAGTGTTCACAGGTGTCCACCAGGTAGTGTCCACAGGTGTCCACCAGGTAGTGTCCACAGGTGTCCACCAGGCAGTATTAACAGGTGTCCACCAGGTGTCCACCAGGCAGTGTCCACAGGTGTCCACCAGGCAGTGTTCACAGGTGTCCACCAGGCAGTGTTAACAGGTGTCCACCAGGCAGTGTCCACAGGTGTCCACCAGGCAGTGTTAACAGGTGTCCACCAGGCGTCCACCAGGCAGTGTCCACAGGTGTCCACCAGGCAGTGTTAACAGGTGTCCACCAGGCGTCCACCAGGCAGTGTCCACAGGTGTCCAGGCAGTGTTAACAGGTGTCCACCAGGCGTCCACCAGGCAGTGTCCACAGGTGTCCACCAGGCAGTGTTAACAGGTGTCCACCAGGCAGTGTTAACAGGTGTCCACCAGGCAGTGTTCATCACAGGTGTCCACCAGGCAGTGTCCACAGGTGTCCACCAGGCAGTGTTCACAGGTGTCCACCAGGTGTCCACCAGGCAGTGTTCATCACAGGTGTCCACCAGGCAGTGTCCACAGGTGTCCACCAGGCAGTGTCCACCAGGCAGTGTCCACAGGTGTCCACCAGGTGTCCACCAGGCAGTGTTAACAGGTGTCCACCAGGCGTCCACCAGGCAGTGTCCACAGGTGTCCACCAGGCAGTGTTCACAGGTGTCCACCAGGTAGTGTCCACAGGTGTCCACCAGGTAGTGTCCACAGGTGTCCACCAGGCAGTATTAACAGGTGTCCACCAGGTGTCCACCAGGCAGTGTCCACAGGTGTCCACCAGGCAGTGTTCACAGGTGTCCACCAGGTAGTGTCCACAGGTGTCCACCAGGTAGTGTCCACAGGTGTCCACCAGGCAGTATTAACAGTTGTCCACCAGGTGTCCACCAGGCAGTGTCCACAGGTGTCCACCAGGCAGTGTTCACAAGTGTCCACCAGGCAGTGTTAACAGGTGTCCACCAGGCAGTGTTAACAGGTGTCCACCAGGCGTCCACCAGGCAGTGTCCACAGGTGTCCACCAGGCAGTGTTAACAGGTGTCCACCAGGCGTCCACCAGGCGTCCAGGCAGTGTTAACAGGTGTCCACCAGGCGTCCACCAGGCAGTGTCCACAGGTGTCCACCAGGCAGTGTTAACAGGTGTCCACCAGGCAGTGTTAACAGGTGTCCACCAGGCAGTGTTCATCACAGGTGTCCACCAGGCAGTGTTCACAGGTGTCCACCAGGTGTCCACCAGGCAGTGTTCATCACAGGTGTCCACCAGGCAGTGTCCACAGGTGTCCACCAGGCAGTGTCCACAGGTGTCCACCAGGCAGTGTCCACAGGTGTCCACCAGGTGTCCACCAGGCAGTGTTAACAGGTGTCCACCAGGCGTCCACCAGGCAGTGTCCACAGGTGTCCACCAGGCAGTGCTCACAGGTGTCCACCAGGTAGTGTCCACAGGTGTCCACCAGGCAGTGTTAACAGGTGTCCACCAGGCAGTGTTAACAGGTGTCCACCAGGCAGTGTTCATCACAGGTGTCCACCAGGCAGTGTCCACAGGTGTCCACCAGGCAGTGTTCACAGGTGTCCACCAGGCAGTGTCCACAGGTGTCCACCAGGTGTCCACCAGGCAGTGTTAACAGGTGTCCACCAGGCGTCCACCAGGCAGTGTCCACAGGTGTCCACCAGGCAGTGTTCACAGGTGTCCACCAGGTAGTGTCCACAGGTGTCCACCAGGTAGTGTCCACAGGTGTCCACCAGGCAGTATTAACAGGTGTCCACCAGGTTTCCACCAGGCAGTGTCCACAGGTGTCCACCAGGCAGTGTTCACAGGTGTCCACCAGGTAGTGTCCACAGGTGTCCACCAGGCAGTGTTCACAGGTGTCCACCAGGTAGTGTCCACAGGTGTCCACCAGGTAGTGTCCACAGGTGTCCACCAGGCAGTGTTAACCGGTGTCCACCAGGCGTCCACCAGGCAGTGTCCACAGGTGTCCACCAGGCAGTGTTCACAGGTGTCCACCAGGTAGTGTCCACAGGTGTCCACCAGGCAGTGTCCACAAGTGTCCACCAGGCAGTGTCCACAGGTGTCCACCAGGCAGTGTCCACAGGTGTCCACCAGGCAGTGTCCACAGGTGTCCACCAGGCAGTGTTCACAGGTGTCCACCAGGCAGTGTTCATCACAGGTGTCCACCAGGCAGTGTTCACAGGTGTCCACCAGGCAGTGTCCACATGTGTCCACCAGGCAGTGTTCACAGGTGTCCACCAGGCAGTGTTCATCACAGGTGTCCACCATGGAATGTGTTCATCACAGGTGTCCACCAGGCAGTGTTCATCACAGGTGTCCACCAGGCAGTGTTCATCACAGGTGTCCACCAGGCAGTGTTCACAGGTGTCCACCAGGCAGTGTCCACATGTGTCCACCAGGCAGTGTTCACAGGTGTCCACCAGGCAGTGTTCACAGGTGTCCACCAGGCAGTGTTCACAGGTGTCCACCAGGTGTCCACCAGGCAGTGTTCACAGGTGTCCACCAGGCAGTGTTCACAGGTGTCCACCAGGCAGTGTTCACAGGTGTCCACCAGGCAGTGTTCACAGGTGTCCACCAGGTGTCCACAGGTGTCCACAGGTGTCCACCAGGCAGTGTTCATTTTTTCAGAATATTTTTTAGTCTGGTGACCACCGGAGAGACGGGTGACAGCCGGAATGTAGATGGCACCCGGGGAGCAGTATGGGTTAGCGCCCCAAAAACCTTCGGTGAGGCTTTTAGGAGGGCCATTCGAGCCGCAATTGGAGCCTGCAGTGCTACCGTTGCCCAGCGGTGGAGTCTGCAGAACCATTGAGGCTCAAGAATCCACCACTCCTGAATGAAGTGTCTGGTGCTGTGAGTCTGGTGCAACGCACAGGTCCTCGCGGTACTCCTGGTGAGAGCAGGAGTGGACCTGGTGAGACGTAGGAGGGGCCCGGACAGGAGGCAACCCACAGAGCCTAGTCCCTCCATGTAGGAGGGGCCCGGACAGGAGTCAACCCACAGAGCCTAGTCCCTCCACATGCCAGAATTGTAACTCTCAGTCCCGGCATAGTAGTTCCGGAGTGGTTCCAACGGATTGTGTGGCCCTGTCTTTCCCTAGTGGGTCTGATCGAGGGTAGCTACTGGGACGTAAGTCGGGACTTGATCACCCCGGCTGGGTCACCCGAGTGAGGGGTATGATGTTCGCGAGACCCGAAACCCCGATGACCTTGGGATACATCACTGAGGCTACGTCCCAGGTGACCTTAGGATACATCACTGAGGATACGTCCCAGGTGATGACCTCAGGATACATCACTGAGGATACGTCCCAGGTGTTGACCTCAGGATACATCACTGAGGATACGTCCCAGGTGATGACCTCAGGATACATCACTGAGGATACGTCCCAGGTGCATCCATGCGATGTATTTTCATTCTGTACTATGTAAACTCTAAATTTCCATTTTTCCAGCCATTCAGTTGCAAAAAAGAAAAAAAAAACAGAGGGGTCGCAGCTAGAGGCGGGCGGGATAGCTGCTGCTGATTGGCCAGGCCGTTTTGTGGCCGGGCATCGAGTCTGCCTGAGAGTTCCCAGATGGGAGCAGGAGGGGGGAACCCAGTGTACTCTCTGCTGCCCCATCTGGCGGAGTCAGGTTAGGGTCGCGACCCCCAGGTTGAGAACCCCTGCTGTACTGCTACATTGTTGCTCATTGCGGTACAGCAAAAAAACGTTTTTTTTCTTCTTTTTTTTGGGGGGGGGGGGGGGTGGTCCCAGATATAAATGGCATTAAATGGGGGTCAGTAGCCTATGCATGTCAAACTGGCCACCCCCTCAAGGACCACTGGTGGTCCCCGGACCACTGGTTGAGAACAACTTTGAAATCATTAATGAATAAATAAAAAACCCAATTTTGTGCGCGTGCGGACTCGGCCCCCAGCCTGGTTCCCTAGTCAAAATATGGCCCTTGAGGAAAATGAATTGGGGAACCCTGATGTACAGTATGTACACTCCTGTACTGCTAACGTCTCTCATGCTGTTTCTCTCTGTCCTTTTCCAGATGACTCGTATCGTCCTGCCCCGCATGGTGGATAGGTATGTGTCCTTCATTCATTCATGATGTTTTTATGTGTCCTTCATTCATTCATGATGTTTTTATGTGTCCTTCATTCATTCATGATGTTTTTATGTGTCCTTCATTCATTCATGATGTTTTTAATACATCTTTTCATGTCAAGGACCCCAAAATGATCCCCATCTCAAAAAGTATAACCTCCAGAGCAAAGATTTGAGTTAAAAATGTTCGCTTTAAAAATGATGCATTATTAACCCATTTTGACCTGATATCAGATTCTAAAAATGTCTTCTACATCCTGACAGTTTTCTGAAAAAGCTATGTTTCTATGTCAGTTGTTCTTTGTTTTTTTCCAAAAATAGCAGACCTACAAGCTCATAGCGCGCTATGAGCTTGTAGATCTGCTATTTTTCAATAGCTAAAGCATAACATAATGCTAACACCAAAAGGGGTTCCCGCCCCAAAATGGGTTAATTTATTTTTATAATTTTCATGTTTTTTGAATAGCTGATAAAATATGGATGAAGTAGTTATTGTGATGCTACATTAACACATTTAGCTCGTAATTTATTCAGAACTTACAGATGTTATTAAGATATGATATATTTTATTGATTGCGTTGATCTACCTACGACTACGTAGTACCTTGACAGATTAGCTCATTATACTCCATTGCACAGTGGGGTTACTTGCCAAAAAGAACGGATGTACAAGGAGCTACAAACACTGTGCTATCCTTGCATCAGTGGTTTTTGGCAAGTGACACGTTATCAAGTATAAATCAGGCTAAGGGTTGCTATGACAGTAAATGATGACTGAATTCAACCTGATTGTTCCATTGGCTGTTTTTAGGAAGAAGGGAGCCATCCTCAACATGTCATCTGGAAGCGGCATGTATCCTGTCCCCCTGCTGACCGTCTACTCTGCGTCTAAGGCAAGTACCTTCTGACCGGCGACTAAAACTATGACACAAAATATCTGGCGACTACATTTTTTTGGAAAAGTGAGGACGCAAATTGTGATTGGCCAGAATGAAAAGATGATAAGAGCGCCCCTCACTTCACATGGGTGTGATTTTCTTCACTGACGAAAACTAAACAAAAACTAAACTACCAGTAATAAATACGAACTAAAACCGAATCAAAATTTTGCTGTCAAAATCAACACTGCTCATGACTGAGAATGCCATACTGTAGATGCTTTTCTTTTCATATCACTGGCAAACACAAATGTTACAATACCACTGCTATTCAACATTTATAACCTTGTGTTGGTTTTGATTTTGTAACATACCTTTCTTTGTATTATTCTGTAGGCATTTGTGGACTTCTTTTCACGAGGGCTTGATGCTGAATACAAGAAGAAGGGCATTATTATCCAGGTATGATACATATTTAAATAAGTTGTATGAAATGGCAAAAAATGAAAAACGGTGCCTAGTTCTATTATGACTTATGAAAGATGAGAAACTGCTTGCATTCAGAAAGTGAATCCAGGTGTCACTGTGAATCCAGGTGTGAATCCAGGTGTGCGAGTCTTTGTGTCTGTAAACCAGCTCAGTGGTCATGTGTTTAAGAGTGTCTGCCATGAGACCGGGAGGTGGGGGGGAGGGGTTCCATCCCTGGCAGAGTCATACCAAAGATGACTTTCTTTACTTCCTTGTGTAACTCTTAGGCCCTCATTTATCAATCGAGTGGAAATTCTGCCCCAAATTCGAGTGTAGGATTCGTAGTACACCCACGTCAGGTCGGCATTTACAAAGTGATCGCAGACAGCTGTTCCTTCCTAATTTCATTCCTAGCAGTGATAAATGTGACGGCTGAAATCAATCTGGCACGCCCTATAAAATCTAGCCGCGCCCTCGGTTTTGCGACATGAACAACTGCAATACGACCTGGAAACCATGGTTACAGGGGAAAAAAAGTTTCTGCTGCCCCCTCCCATACACACACACACACAGACGCACGCACGCACAAGCAACTTGTTGTATCTTAAATAAATAAACCTGCATGAATTAAATAAAGCTGTAGGACTACGCTGTCTGTTTCTCCTCTCGCTTCGCTTCCCTTGCTGCCCGCATCACCCCCCCGCACGCACGCACGCACATATCGCAATTTGCAAGCAACTGTCACTGTGTGTTGTTAGTTGTATATTAAATTATTAAAGTCTTTTTAATGTAATATACAACAAGATATATTGGTGAACGAAAACCTGAACCTGTGAACCATGAATTAAATAACAAATAGGCACACACACGCTGCTGTTTTGCATAGGTGCTCCTCCTGTCCTGTCTGTCTGTCTCTCTATCACTGTGGTCCGTCCGTGACCGTGACCAACTGACCATGCACCGCACGTTCGACAGACTATTTAGATTGCCTCGCAGTCGCTGCAGTGGCTGGGCACTGGTGGTGGTGGGCTGGCTGGGTAGCCTACCTATATCTCCGATGCGGTTCCCACGTGTGCTGGCACGGTACATTTGGCATTCGAGCGACGCGTCGGGTTTATTAAACGAGGAGGAGATTGCACATACCGTAACTCCAGAAAGACATCGGCCTGCTGTAGATTAGGCTACAGTAGGCTACCCACGTTGGGACTCTCCGCAGCTGCACTAGCCTATAGTACTCTCCAACGTCCCGTCATGGAAATATTTCAGCACAGACAGCCCAAATCCTCGCATGTATGCGCTCATGCAAAACACTGTTTAAATGGCTTAAGCATCTAACTTGCAACATTGTTTTTAATTGCGCAATTTTAATTACTTGTAAAGTTGGAAATCTCCTACTAATTTCATATGACACAAAGACACATCTTATATGTATTTAGCCCATATATACCTATACAGTTTTATATAAACATTTTAGGAGTGAATACATATGTTTAGATGCCTGTGACAGCCTCTCAGCTGGTCAAACAATGCTGCTCCGCTGTACTACGACAGAAAAACAGGTGAGGACAAAGCGTACGACAGCTCCCGACCAGACGTGGTTTTTGTCTTGGCTCAAGTTCAAAATCAAACGTTGGTGCAAATCGTAAATGCCGAAAATTGCGGTAATTTCGGCGTACACCCATATTTTGGCGTACGCACGGTTGATAAATGAGGGCCTTAGAGTATATATTAATAGAGACGGCACCGGATTTCTCCTCCATCCACTTGCATTAAGTTGCTCTAAAGCGCATGAGGCGATTTCACTCCTCCTTCCAGGTAGGAACAGAGTGCATTCTGGGATGGGTCGGGCCCAAACACATGAACGTG
>NW_027637358.1:0-13078 GCF_951216825.1 Electrona antarctica | reverse complement strand
AGAGAGAGAGAGAGGAGAGAGAGAGAGAGAAAGATATGCCAGGTCCAGATAAAGTAGTAATAGATGTGCAGATTTGGAGAAAGAAGTACAAGGGCACTGGCCTGCAGTGATCTTTCGTATGGCATCAGCGTGTGAATGTGTCGGTGTGTGTGAGTGAGTGAGTAAGAGACAACGCGTAGACAATCATAGATACTCAGAGGACTTTGGCTGGGGTTGTGTGTGTGTGTGTGTGTGTGTGTGTGTGAGAGAGAGAGAGAAAGAGAGAGAGAAATGTATCATCAAGGTGTCACAACAGTGAGGAGACAATTTCCCTTGCACCGCTAAACAACCCCTCATAATTCCTCCTATGCTTCAGTTCCATCATTCACTCCATCCTCTGCCTCTCGTCTCTCTCAAATCATAATATAGCAGGCTGCATAAGACTGATCCAAATAGTACAATAGTACACTGTGACACAAGCAACACACAGCTGTAGCCAATGGTTGCGTTATATTGACAGTGGGCGCATTATTGGCACACAATACTGTTAATTACTCTCCAAGCACAACCTTTTTTTGTACTTTTAATATTCCTTTTTTAACTGTACTTTTACTCGAGTATATTTTGGAGCCGGAAATTGACTTTTTACTTACGCTACATTTGCCATTAAACCTTATTACAACCTAATGTGCTCCAATTGCGGGGATCAAAGTGTAGGGTTAAAGATCATTCGGCAAGCACCCTGATGCGCCGGCCGCTGCTTAGTTGTGCCTACATACAGTAAGCTACTTCAGGCGGCAGTGAGTGTCCGCTTGGGAAATGGAATGTTCCCGATCCCATTCCCGGCTCCACCTGGGTGTCGAATAGAGAGTAGAATAGAGAGTTCCGATTATACCAGTATCGGAGAAAAACTGCCGATACTGCCTAAAATGCTTGTATCGGCCCGTCTACGCCATCGCCATACATACCATACATTTACAGTCATCGATTATTTTAGGTTAGTTGATCTATACTGTTTTAGATATTGATACATTTGTATTTTCTTCCTGTATCAGTGGTTCTCTTTTTTTTTATGTTCAAGGACCCTCCACAACTCAACAGTCCCTGGACCTTACTTCGAGAGCCACTGTCCTAGCTTGTTTATAATTACACACAGATCCGTACTCGGTATCGACTATTCAACAAGTTATGGGTATCGGAATGGGGATGGAAAAAATAGGGACAACTCTAGTGTTCAAAGTGTCCTCGAGTAAGACACTTTACCCCTAACTGTGCCTGATGTGCACGTTGGTGATTGGTTGGACAAACGCGAATCTCAGTACTTACGTGTGTACTTGCATTACAATATTATTAGTACAGCAGTGTCCTTGCTGTGTGTGCACGTGCACTCGCAGTCTCACATCTGCTTTTTTATCTCGTCTAATTAGGCGGTGGAAGGCTTTGGTTCCCTTCCTCTGGAGATCACTGCATTCCACCAAGGACAATCACTGGCTCATCTCCACTAGCCCCACACACGTACTCTGGGCTACTAACACACACACACTGAAGGACACATGAAGAATCGCACACATACGCAAGCCTGGTGTCCAGACAGAGCATATTCTCCACTCGCATGGGAGCGCATACGTGCGTGCGTGCGTGCGTGCGTGTGTGTAAGAGATAGAGAGAGATAATATCTCTCTCTATCTCTTACACACACACACACACACACACACTCATATTATGAGTGACAAGCCGTGGTAGCGCAGAGGACCCACAGGGAGTAAAGGAACAGAATGTGGCGTATGGCCTTAACTGGTCTAGACTGCCGTCTGTTGCTAGACATTGGACCCCTCGGACCCCCTGCTCCGTTTCCGGAGACACCGTCTCCACTCAGTGCCACCAGAGCATCTGGAAACAGACGGTTCCCTTTGATCCTCTCTCTCCCCCTCTCCCTCTCTCCCTCTCCCTCTCCCTCTCCCTCTCCCTCTCCCTCTCATCAGGAAGTGTTTACAACTAGCATGTCGAATTCAGAGGTTCTCAAACTTTGTTATTTCCAGGACCCCCAGAACTCTGAAAGAGTACAAATGGAGAAGGATGTCAAATGTCAGCGAACAGCACCACTGGAGTTGCAGTCTCGAAGGAAACGGTAGTAGATGATCGCCAATTTTCCAGGACGTCTAGTACTTTGGGTTTTCTATCCCACCAGGACCTCTAGTACTGACACTTTTCAACGTTCAGTCTATCCTACCAGGACCTCTAGTACTGATGTTTTGTCTATCCTACCAGGACCTCTAGTACTGATGTTTTGTCTATCCTGCCAGGACCTCTAGCTGTCTATCCAATCAGATATTTATTTTGCAATCACCTGGGTTTGCAGGTCTAATTAGTTCCTGAATAGAAGGTAACGAGGACAACGACACTGGAGTTCCTGGTAGGATATTAAGGCAGCAGGGTTCACAGCCCTGCTTGTGTGCCAGGCCTGTGATGTAAAGCACAACTGACAGCATCCTACTGGGTGCCATCTGAACAAAAGGCTCAAAAAATGTATAGAGTTAAAGCCCCCTTGTGTGCGAACTGGTCTGTCAGGTGCACAGCACCTGACAGACCAGATCGGATACCCGGGAATGGCATTGATACAGGGCTACAGTACATCCTCAATTGTTCTATACGGTAGAAGTTGAAAGACACATTAACACGTTGTACCACTAGAATGTCAAGAGAGATTACACAGTGCAGTGCAATAGAGGGCAAGATGTTGTCATGACAGGTACTGACTGCTGCTGTGCGATGTTGGCTTACGTTCTTGTGGCAAATTAAACACATTTGTTGTTACTCCTGGAGGAGAGGGAGACAACCAAAAGCTACTGTACGTGACTGCCTGGAATGTTTAGGGAGCCACTGGATACTTGGCACTGGTGCTACCGATGTGTGTGAATGATTGCTGCAGTGTGTACCAGAACAGCACTGGACAATAAGTAATTTTGTAGGCAAGTAGATATTCTCAACCGTTTTTTTATATCAAGGACCCCCGTTTTTGGGACCCTAATCGACACTGTGCAATCCGTGTTAACACAATATATGCCAATGTTGAGATATCTCGTATATATCTGTAAAGAACCCAAACACGTTTTGCACTAAAATATTATATATTCTGGGAGAACAGACATTGTTATTGTTGTTTTATTGTGAAACATACCTGTTTGAAGTCGATTTCCTTTCATTTAGTGTTTTGAGCAAAATGCTTTTATTTTGAAAGGGGTTTTGTGTGACATACTGTAGCTACCTGCGCAACGCAGAGAGGAAGTATATTCCCACCAAGGACAGCTCTCCAAAATTCCGGTTTATCACAAACTGAATTACAAATTGCTATGGTTACAGATGCAAGTCATGGCTATCATGAGATTCCTTGGCTATGTGAATTCACTCTGTTCACACTTGCATATTACTTATTAGATATGCAAACAGGGCCAGATGAAATATTGTTAAAGGTGGTTAGTCGTAAGTGATTTGTTTGTTATAATAAGTGTTCAATAGAAAGACCGAAAAAACAACAACATTCCAGCAAACAAAATTTAGCGAAAGATCCAGCATGCACGGTCAGAGCTGTGGCGCACTCTCGATGGAGTCATGCAATGTTTCACCAGTACCACTCGTAATATCAGAATAATATAAGGTAATATAAGGTAATAAAATGGTTTCAGCAGAAGGTTATTCTCTTTTAACTATTTATTTATTTATTTATGTATTTATTTATTTACAAAAAAAAACGTACCACATAATACCCATGACCTCTCTACAAATCACCCAGCCAGCCACCATGTTTTGCACTGTACACCCAAATGCATGCCAGAACACACAAGGCAGTATTTCTGTGGCTGCTGAGAGATATTTCATCATAAAATTATGAGCTTACACATGCTCTGCCATCTGTGTTAGAATTCCACCTATAATGGCATGCCAAAGATAGCTAGGCCAGGTTGAAAGTGGTTAACCTATTTTATGTGAACTACCTGGGTAAACTCGCTGATGTGACTTCAAAGTATCATCCGCATATTTGTGTGGTGTGTGTGTGTGTGTGTGTGTGTGTGTGTGTGTGTGTGTGTGTGTGTGTGCAGCCCACAGCTGCTACTGTAGGCTGGTTGTTTGATGTGGAAATGTGCCGTGGAATTGAGGCAACACATGTACACATGCACACACACCATGGGCATACATAAATGTACGACTTTGTGTGTGCTTGCCTATACATACACAGTCACACACAAATCACACAAACAGGTGCAAGTACAGGTGGGATCCCGTTGGGACTGCGTGTGTGTGCATGCGTGCGTGTCTGTGCAAGTGGATTCAAACAAAGAAAAATGGACATAAGGCCAGACAACAGATTTTCTGCCAGGCAGTAAGCACATGTGCAAACACACGCACACGCACGCACGCATGCACACACAGACATTAATACGGTTTTGTTTTCGAAGTGAGACTCAATTATTGTCATTGTCGCCATGTCCGCTGTGTTTTGCTGAGGGGCTGTCTCTTAAAACTACTAATTGGGCTTGGCCTCCTCCAAGCTAACAGCCGGTTAGCGCACATTCTCACACAAATTGCTATACAGTGGAAACTGGCAATTTTAGAACTAAACACAGTCAATGTTTATGTGAAACTGCAGGGCTTTCCAAACGTCTCATAAATTCCACAAAAACAGAGTTCCTCAGGGTTCTGCACCTGTGTCTTTTCTGTTACCTTATATGTGTTCTCTGAAAATGGCAATGTGACGCGCTGTGAGCTCGTCGATGCTCGGGTTTAGGTGGTTAAAGCGTGAGGAATAACACCGACCGAGGAGGCTGCATTAGGGCTGGGGGATGTGACTTCAATCAGTGATCATCATCGATTTAACCCATTTAGACCTGAGGCCGATTCTACCTAAAAGGGCATCTAAATCATACAGTTTTCTGAAAAAACATTGTTTCTACATCAGTGGTTCTCAAACTATTTCATGTCAAGGACCCCAAAAATTATCTGTATTTTGGCCGCCGACCCCCATCTGAAAATAATTGTGTTGTTCCAGGAACCCCCCAGAAGCAAAGTTTTTAGTTAAAAACTATTGGTGTGAAAGAATATATATTCAAATTTTTGCGCCACATTTTCAAGATTAAAAAAAAAAAATAGCAGATCTACAAGCTTGTTGTGTTGTTGGAACGGTCCATGGCCACCTCATGGTCGATGGAACGGTCCATGGCCACCTCATGGTCGATGGAACGGTCCATGGCCACCTCATGGTCGATGGAACGGTCCATGGCCACCTCATGGTCGATGGAACGGTCCATGGTCACCTCATGGTCGATGGAACGGTCCATGGTCACCTCATGGTCGATGGAACGGTCCATGGTCACCTCATGGTCGATGGAACGGTCCATGGTCACCTCATGGTCGATGGAACGGTCCATGGTCACCTCATGGTCGATGGAACGGTCCATGGTCACCTCATGGTCGATGGAACGGTCCATGGTCACCTCATGGTCGATGGAACGGTCCATGGTCCCCTCATGGTCGATGGAACGGTCCATGGTCACCTCATGGTCGATGGAACGGTCCATGGTCACCTCATGGTCGATGGAACGGTCCATGGTCACCTCATGGTCGATGGAACGGTCCATGGTCACCTCATGGTCGATGGAACGGTCCATGGTCACCTCATGGTCGATGGAACGGTCCATGGTCACCTCATGGTCGATGGAACGGTCCATGGCCACCTCATGGTCGATGGAACGGTCCATGGTCACCTCATGGTCGATGGAACGGTCCATGGTCACCTCATGGTCGATGGAACGGTCCATGGCCACCTCATGGTCGATGCCGAGCGCCTTCATGTCAGCCAACATGGTCGTCTGCCAGGTGTTCTTAGGCCGGCCAATGGGTCTTGTACCCTCCAAGAAAGTTCATCGACATTACTTTCTTCACCCAATCGTTCTCTTTCTTCCTTACTACGTGTCCGTACGTACGTACGTACGTACGTACAGTAGTAATCAAACGCTTAATACACAACGGCTATTTTTTGCCTAATACATATGTCTATAAGTCTAATACAGGGTTACAGTAGTTCATCAGACTAATCAACGCAACTATTATTTATTATAAAAAAATGTAGCCTATAATTAAAACAAATGCGTCGCATGGATGCACCTGGGACGTATCCTCAGTGATGTATCCTGAGGTTTCGGCTCTACCAACACCATACCCCTCACTCAGGCGACCCAGCCAGGGTGATCAAGTCCCAACTTACGTCCCTCAATCAGTCCCACTAGGGCAAAACCAGGGCCACACGATCTGTTGGAACTGCTCCAGAACTACTCTGCCAGGGCTAGGAGGTACGCTTCTGGCGCATGGAAGAACTAGGCTCTGTGGGTTGACTCCTGTCCGGGCCCCTCCTACCGGTACGTCTCACCAGGTGCACTCCTGCTCTCACCAGGCCCAGGACATGTGCGTTGCACCAGAGTCCCAGCACCAGACACTTCATTCAGGAGTGGTGGGAAATAATCCTGAATCTGAGCATACTAGATATACGATTCCCGACACAGCTGGGTTGTCCAGTATATTTATTATTAGGAACCATGTGTGGGTGCACTGCCACGTCCATTATGTTTTGGAGGGGTGACCAATGACCATGCCATGTTGTCTTGTCTTGTCTTGTCTTAACTTGATTCAGGTTATGTGGTTTGTAACTGTCATCACTTCCCTGTTAGCATAGGACTATACAATTGCTTTTATGCTACCACAATATTTTGCATATAGTGGTCACGACATTTATATGTACATGTTATCTCTTTGGTATGTTCCATATGGGTGTGTCACATATACTGTCATATTATTTGATTTTCTGTATACCCTGAAATCTTGAATAAACAAAACTGTGAAAAAAAAAAAGGAGTGGTGGGAAATGGTTCCGCAGACTCCACCCGAGCGAGAAGGTGGTGCTGCGGGCACCGCTTGCTGCTTGAATGGCCCTCCTAAAGGCCTCACCGAGGGTTTGTTGGGCTTCCTCCTCACGGAGACACAGGCTGGGGCGCTAAGCCATACTGCTCACCCGGGTGCCGTCTACATTCTGGCTGTCACCCGTGCTCAGACTTATATATCTGTCTGATGCCGGTGAAACCTCATGTCCAAAACTGTTACTTTTCAGGATTACAATTCAACAAAGGCAGATGCTTCGCGCCACGTTTCAAGCTTGTACTGCAGATCTGCTATTTTTTTCCCTACTTTTGTATGGCACTGTAGTATCAAGTCGGGTATTCACTGAAGAAAACACAGTTAAGAGTTAAAATGTGGAGATAAGGGCTTTCCTCCCGACGGCGGCGATATGGAGTGGGACGTCGAGAGTGGGACGAGACACGAGAGTGGGACGAGACACGAGAGTGGGACGAGACACGAGAGTGGGACAAGACACGAGAGTGCCATCCTTGATGTCGCCGTCGACTGCGAATGCACTGAATGTAAGCATGCACCTGCAAGTGCACGTGTGCTGTAATCAAAGTAGCCTTCCCTCATTCATTGGCCTATCCCTGGTTCTCTCTCTCTCTCTCCCCCTGGTTCTCTCTCTCTCTCTCTCCCTGGTTCTCTCTCTCTCTCTCTCCCCCCCTTCTGTTAAGTCCAATAGTATGCTGTGGATATGAGAGGGGTCACCGCGAGGTGGGAGTTGATCACAAACTAATTACCTGAGCCGGTTGTCAGAGTGTTTAGAGAGAGTTTAAAGAGAAATACTGGCATTCCCTGGTGCCCTGCACATAATTAGACTGGAGAAAAGGTCACACACACAGACACACACACAAGAACAAATGTATGCACGCTCATGTGCATACCATCTGATCACAGTCATGCGATCATTTTAGCGATGGCTGTTAAAAAAAAAACCATTTACACACACACACACACACACACACACACACACACACACACACACACACACACACACACACACACACACACACACACACACACACACACACACACACACACACACACACACACACACACACACACACACACACACACACACACACACACACACACACACACACACACACTCTTGAAAGTATGATAACTGGTATTCCATCAATGGAATGGATTGATCAGTGTTCAGACAGCCAGATGTGCTGTGCAAACGCTAAAGACAAAGTACTCTAAAGGATAAAACCAGATGTGTCTGAATGCAACAGTAACAAAACAACTTACTAGAAAGGCAGCGATGTTTGGCAACAGACCCATGATTCCATGTATGTTGTAAAAGCACCATTTGTGAGGTCTGTGCAGCTGTCCAAACCTCTAGCGATGTAAAAGCATTGCACCATTAATTAATTGGTGATGTGTGTGTGTGTGCGCGCGCATGCGTGCGTGCGTGCGTGCGTGCGTGCGTGCGTGCGTGCATGTGTTTGTTTTAAGACAATTTTGTAATTTACTGAACAGTGAAATGAAACACTTTTCTGTGCAGAAACTATAAATAACTAGAAAAAGTGCCCTTCCGGGCACAGGTCTCCACCAGGAGGATAGGAGTGTGTGTGATGTTTGGCAAAATGTTTAGGAGGATTTTTTTTTCCTTCATTTTGTTGAGGAAATGCAGAGCCAGATCACTCATAGCATCTCTGAGGATAGAATTCTGGATGAGCAGGACATGTGCAGCATTTTGTACAAAACGGGCCACTCCTGAAAACTTTGGAAGGCAATCTTAGCCAATCAGTGTACAATCTGAGAAATCCAACAGACTCGTCTTGATCACATGACTACAGAGATCATGTGTACCGATTTGAGGCATTTTGTTCCAAAAATGTGTTTTGCAAAAATCAACCTGTTGGTGGCGCTATAACAGGCCAATGTGAAAAGGGTGGGATATATTCCTCAGCCTAGTAAGAAAATGTGTGAAAGATTTCACGTAAATTGCATGCTGCGTTCATGATTTGAGGCTATTGTTCAAAACGGGGCAATCTTGCAAACTGTGAAAGCCAATTATAGCCAATTAGGATGGAATATGAAATATCAGACAGATCCGACTTGAGCACATGACCATAGAGATACTGTGTAACGATTTGTGAGATTTTTGGACAGAATCTGGAGGAGTAATATCAAAAAATGTGTTTTACAAAAGTCGGCCTCCTGGTGGCGCTATAAAAGGCAGATGCGGAAAATGCAGGTAAAAGGTTTGTCCTTGGCCTCTAGGGAGTGTGCATGCAACATTTCACGCAGATCGGTGCAGTTTTAGGTACAAAATGTGAAAAGCTGCCTCATGGTGGCGCTATAACAGGCCGTTCTGGAAAATGTGGGGCAGAGGTTCATCGTTGGCATCCAGGGAGTGTGTGTGCAAAGTTTGGCATCGCCCGGGTTAACGGAGCCGGAGATTAGCTGTTCACAGACGGACGGAAGGACGGAAGGAAGGAAGGACGGAAGGACGGACACACGGACGGAGTGCAAAACATACTCTCTCCCCATGCCTTCGGCCTGGTGGAGACAACAACATAACAAATTGTTCCAGGAGCTCCCACCTATTGAGAGTGACTGAGTAAATGACGCTGATGCTTAATGCGTTTGCTAATTATGTGGCCGCACACAATAATTGCTGCTTGGCATGCGACACAAACTGTTAAGGAAAATCCATGTGACCTTACTCACTGCTATCACGATAGAACAGATTGTGGGGACATTTTAACATATACAGTTGGAGGCCATCGATATTGTCCTTTTCTTTTTGCTGAGGTTTGCGTGATCTGCGCAAAAGGACAGTTAACCCATTTTGGGCGGGAACCCCTTTTGGTGTTTTAAACATTATGTTATAATTTAGCTATTGAAAAATAGCAGATCTACAAGCTCATAGCGCGCCACCGAGTGGCGCGCTACGAGCTTGTAGGTCTGCTATTTTTGAAAAATCGTGAAAATATTTATTTCAGAAAACTGGAGGATTTAGAAGGATTTTTTAAAATTTTGAGGTCAGGCCTAAATGGGTCAAATGATAAGGGACAATATCGGTGGCACCCAACTGTATAAAGAGCACCAGTGTTTATGTGTATGTGTGATTGATCTGCTCTTGCAGAACGTTAGAGAAAAAGAGAAAGAGCTTGTGTTCATATATATATTTTCAGCACGCGCGCGCGTGCTGAAAACACACACACACACACACACACACACACACACACACACACACACACACACACACACACACACACACACACACACACACACACACACACACACACACACACACACACACACACACACACACACACACACACACACACACACACACACACACACACACACACACACACACACACACACACACACACACAGTTACCTGGATGCCGTCCAGTAGTTTGCTCATGCACCAGAAGCTGTCAGCTTCAATGTTCTTCAGAGACTCCTCTTGTAGACTGGACACATCAAAATTCTCCACTTCCTCCTCTACACAGAGAGAGAGAGAGAGAGGGGGGGGTGATTTAGCAATAAACACTTGCAGTTGCCCTTTATCCTGAGAAGTCATTATTAACCACAATATATGAAGAAACAGGTTAGAGAGACAGAGACACTGTAGATATGGAGATGACAGACACAGAGGAGGGAGTAGAGGAGAGAGAGATAGATAGAGAGAGAGAGAGCGAGAGAGAGAGAGAGAGGGAGGTCTGTTAGGTGACGAGGGAATGAGTGTGCTAGGGAGAGCCTGGCACAAGGGAATGAGTGACAAGACAAGGAAACATGGGAACACATGGGACCACAATGGTAACGAGCCATCAAGGCTATTTTGTGTTATCCTTATAGCGTTGCTTGAGCAATTTTACTTGCTGTACTGTTTGCAAATTGTTAACAATCGGTAATCAATCGGTCGATTGAGCAAGGAAGTCTGGAAAAGAATGCTAGGGAAAGATGTAACGAGTAACTGTGCAAGGGAATAAGAGAGACTGCAAAGGAATTTGCTGTTTTGTGAAAATTCTTCTTCTGCCCCTAATTCATACATGCATCTTCATATGCTTATGAAACTTTACCAGTATGGTAGAGGGTCATGCCAAATAGCACTGAAAGTCTTACCCCTATTGGCCGATGAAACCTTTGAACAGGCATACCGTAACTCATGCCTCGTTTGACCAACATTCATGGCAGTTGTTTCTACATGTTCCTCGACTCATGCGGAACACATCTGTCACTTTGACCAGTAAGCTCCGCCCTCAGATATTCCACCATTTTGAGCAGTTAAAAAAATGCTTATACATGATTTTCAGCCTGAATTTTTAAGCAATTTGCGTGAAACGTCCTGCACAAAATCTATGGATTATCAGAAATCCCAGTTGATGAGAAGTTTGTAAGTGAACACATGAACAGCGAACACACTGTATTAATGTCAAAAACTAGGAGACACACAATTGTCATCAAAAACACTGAATGATTTGGCTGTTAATGACATAACCGATTGTGTCTGGATAGCTCAGTCGGTAGAGCTCTTGCCTTTGGAACACAAGGTCATGGGTTCAAATCTGGGTACTCACATCTCAGCCTGCAAGTCTGCAAGAACCCTTCCCCCCTGCCCACACACATTTAAAACCGACCCCGTCACACTTACATAGTCCTCTTCTTCTCAAGTTCCTCTCTCTTCCATGCTTCTAGTTCTTATTGCTTATTGCCTTCTTGCTTGGTCCCGCTTATTACTGTGGGAGAGCAATCATCAAATCCAGTGACTAAGCAACTCAAAGCAAGGGTTGAATACTAACCACTTTCCATTTTGGCAATTTTTTTGGAGGCGCTACCCACACGTTTAGCTGTGTTACTCATTCCACGAACGCAATATACAATACTGATTGGTATTATTTAAGTGGAGAAATAATGGACCAAAGTTAAGTTTCCGAACTTTTGTTGCCGAGTTTATTATTGGTTTCAGCTGTTACAATTCCAAACATGAACCACTTTAATTACTTCAGTCTATATTGGTAGCTTAATGACTAGTATTAAAATGTTAGTCTTTTTTATGTCCAATGTATTTGTATTTATTACATAAAGTTAACATAACTATAATTAAAGGCATTTGAAAGGCATTGCAATTAAATCAAAATGTTACTTTTCAGGATTCCATTTAAAAAATAGAAACACATAATTCAGGATATTAATTCAAATGTAGCAAAAATAGCTAATCTACAAGCTCGAAACGCGTCGAGTGTGACCAATTTTGAGCTTGTAGATCGTCTATTTTGCTACGACAGTAATATGCCCTCTCGAGTGTATGTGGAAATATAGTGGCCCTCTACTAGAGCTATCAGAACCAATTCCATAATATGAATGCGAAAATTGCCATTCGAATGTAGCTTTTATCATTAATTATATTTTATATTTTTATTTTGTTATATATTTTATTTTACCCGCTCGCTAAATGTATTGAATAACGAATCTACCGCTGTGAAATCGCCTCGGTCGCTTCTTGCCTCCCAGCATGTGAAAAGGTGCATGTCCGGTCACGTGATATCAGCACTACTAGTACCGACAGGCAGCAGCACGTAAACAAACATGGCAGAGGCTCTAGAAAGCAACGGGGAATCACCACTCCCTGAACATTTTAGGAGTAGCGGCGCGTTCGGAAATAGCACACTCGCCTATTAGTTTGCATTGCACAGTGCGCTCAGTGCGCCCGTATGTGGTCAGCTATCCATCATTAGCTGACAGACATTATCGACAGCCTAACGTTATAGTTTCTCTGTTCACTGACTAAATCTGTGAAACTCTTTCCATCTTTACTCAAGTAGCATTATGTGTACACTGTTCTCAATAAAACAGTTATGAAACGCTATTAATGTTGTGCCGTGACAACCATTATTACATTGAAATAGCAGCTTTGGCGTTTGGATGGGGGGGCCCTCTAGTGTATTATAGGCTATAATGAGTTTAACATGAATGATGTAAATATTTGAATATTACAAATAATAAAGCAATGCAATTCGAATGGGATTACAGAGGTGAACCGACAGCCCCACCCTCTACATCCTCAAAGTTGCCCAGACCTGTTCTAGAAAGCCAGACAACTCTCCACCTACGTACGTTAGGAAACCCTTTTAAAACATTTCAGGACACGTCGTGCAGAGCAACTTAGCAGCGCGGCGGTGTT